>NC_056744.1:129981146-130041146 GCF_019279795.1 Protopterus annectens
ATAATTCATGAATTTTATTCTGAATTGTAATTTTCTCTCGCAATACATAGATTCATTGACGGTGAATTGCTGCCATGCCTAACTTGTGCTCTGCTTGGATTGCAGTAACCCAAGATTCAGCTTTGAGGAAATGGTTATTACCGATTTTTAGAATGTATTACTTTTTACAAGTGTCGTTATTTGATAAGTGTAAAAAGTCTGTAGCATTACCATTTTTAGAATTGGAATAATTTCCAATCCAATGGTTACTGTCCTGTTTTCCACAATTCCTAGTAAATTCCATGCAGCAGTGTTCGATCACCATTTTGCAGGATTTTCAAGAGTTTATTTGGTGTTACAGCCTTATTAGCAGTGGCATTTGGCTATAGTTCACAGAACACATCATTGTATGTGTCAGTGATGTTGGTGTCCTTCTTGTCGACTTTATATGTCATCTGCGGAGCTGCTGATGTCAGTACTGTATATGTCATCTGCAGAGCAGCTGACATCAGTACTGTATATGTCATCTGCAGAGCAGGTGATGTCAGTACTGTATATGTCATCTGTGGAGCAGCTGACGTCAGTACTTTATATGTCATCTGCGGAGCAGCTGAGGTCAGTACTTTATATGTCATCTGCGGAGCAGCTGACGTCAGTACTTTATATGTCATCTGTGGAGCAGCTGACGTCAGTACTTTATATGTCATCTGGGGAGCAGCTGAAGTCAGTACTTTAAATGTCATCTGTGGAGCAGCTGACGTCAGTACTGTATATGTCATCTGCGGAGCAGCTGACGTCAGTACTGTATATGTCATCTGCGGAGCAGCTGACATCAGTACTGTATATGTCATCTGCAGAGCAGGTGATGTCAGTACTGTATATGTCATCTGTGGAGCAGCTGACGTCAGTACTTTATATGTCATCTGCGGAGCAGCTGAGGTCAGTACTTTATATGTCATCTGCGGAGCAGCTGACGTCAGTACTTTATATGTCATCTGTGGAGCAGCTGACGTCAGTACTTTATATGTCATCTGGGGAGCAGCAGAAGTCAGTACTTTAAATGTCATCTGCGGAGCAGCTGACGTCAGTACTGTATATGTCATCTGCGGAGCAGCTGACGTCAGTACTGTATATGTCATCTGCGGAGCAGCTGACGTCAGTACTGTATATGTCATCTGCAGAGCAGGTGATGTCAGTACTGTATATGTCATCTGTGGAGCAGCTGACGTCAGTACTTTATATGTCATCTGCGGAGCAGCTGAGGTCAGTACTTTATATGTCATCTGCGGAGCAGCTGACGTCAGTACTTTATATGTCATCTGTGGAGCAGCTGACATCAGTACTTTATATGTCATCTGGGGAGCAGCTGAAGTCAGTACTTTAAATGTCATCTGCGGAGCAGCTGACGTCAGTACTGTATATGTCATCTGCGGAGCAGCTGACGTCAGTACTTTATATGTCATCTGCAGAGCAGCTGACGTCAGTACTTTATATGTCATCTGTGGAGCAGCTGACATCAGTACTTTATATGTCATCTGGGGAGCAGCTGAAGTCAGTACTTTAAATGTCATCTGCGGAGCAGCTGACGTCAGTACTGTATATGTCATCTGCGGAGCAGCTGACATCAGTACTGTATATGTCATCTGCAGAGCAGCTGACGTCAGTACTTTATATGTCATCTGCAGAGCAGCTGATGTCAGTACTTTATTTGTCATCTGCGGAGCAGCTGACGTCAGTACTTTATATGTCATCTGCGGAGCAGCTGACGTCAGTACTTTATATGTCATCTGCAGAGCAGCTGATGTCAGTACTTTATTTGTCATCTGCGGAGCAGCTGACGTCAGTACTTTATATGTCATCTGCGGAGCAGATGACATCAGTGACGATACTATTCTGACTGACATCTCTGATCTTTTCTTTTTATATTCTGTTTCTTTCAGGTCCTTCCCATTTTTGTGTTTTGTCATGTCCATTTTTACCTGGCAGTTTCCCTTAATGTCACTCATCTTCTTGAACAGATCTCTTATCTTTCACATTATATTGTCTTCTTCCATTTCTTTTTACTGCTGGTTGCATAACCCTCCTTATTTTATATTCCTATTATCTATGAAACTCTGCATTAAGTTTTACATACTGTACCCCATCTCCACTGTCCTTAGATCTCATTTGTTCCTCAGCCACTTCTAAAGCTTTCATAAGCTGTCATTTTGCGTTATTAATCTTCTATCTGTTTAGCATTACATTTTGCCACTTCCTGGATGATATCTCAAATTTCTATCCATAGTTCTTCAGATACACTGTCCACCATGTCTAGTCTAGAATATTTAAATCTATGCAGTGTGGAATGTCATAGCTATACAAACCTACACACAACCTTGCATTAAAGAGCAATTCCTGAAAAATCAACTTAAAAAACATAAGAAAAGCAAATGTAAACATTTTGTGAGCAACAAAAGCTTTTAAAATGTACAAATAGCGTGTTATCAGTAGGAAGTATTCTTTACAGTAATAATACTACCTTCATAGTCTTTCCATAAATTCTGTAGTATATTATAATCTGCACAAACACAGAATTATATTTTTTGCTAAACTTCACAAAAAAACTATCATATCTTGGAAACTGTGCGACCTAGATATATATTGTTTGAATACCCTTGTTAATCTGACATAAGCAATAACACGACAGCAATAATTTCCTCTCTGGGCTAATGTTTCCTGAGATGTTTATAAAAATATGAAACCATATGCTTAATTGTATAACTCACAACATAAATAGCACCAAATTTCTCTAATGATGTGTAAACAGTGCAAATTTCCAAGACAGTTTTCAGTAACATTTAACTTTTATCTGATGCTATGCAATAGTTTGTAAGTCACTTGTTTTTTGAAGTATTCAATACATATTGTGATATTGCTTATTTTCATAATTTCTAACAAATAACTAGCAGTAGTTCCAGTATAGTGTTAGATAAATGAACATTGACAATTAATTTTCTTTTTTCCCCATCATGGTATTTCATACTATACTGTTTAGTAGCATGTAGGTCTGTTGGCTATGAAATTCTGAACATATGAACATATATATATATATATATATATATATATATATATATATATATATATATATATGTGTGTGTATGTATATATATATATATATATATATATATATATATATATATATATATATATATGTGTGTGTGTGTGTGAACAATTTCTTTACTGCAGGATATCCTAAATTAACAAATTTAGTGCCATTTTGTTAATAATCCTTTGGTCTTTCTAATACTGCCTATTATTAGCTTGTAAGTTACCTAGTTAAAGAAACCAGACCCATAAAGGATCTGGATGCCATGAGGAGGTTAACTAAAGTGCTGGAGTTCCTGGCTCGGCCACACAGCTGAGATCTCAACTCTATAGCTTTTACAGTGGGGAGTCTTACTGGGGATCTGGAGAAAGAGGGAGAAACCAGCCTCTACTGACTGTTGTCTTTGTGTGCTATTAAAGGAAATTGCACTGGATGCAGAGAGCTGCATCTGGAAATACTGTGTGTGTACCCAATATCCTCCCAATGTACATCCCCCACTGGTGTCAGTGTTGAGGACTGAGGCTCCTTGAAAACTGGTCCAGTGGTGGGTTGCCACAAAAGCCTATAGAAGTTAACAATGTAATGGTACACAAGTCTTCTCTGTAGTACCCATATTTATGGAGACATATGATAAGATATGCAGTTTATGGATTAAAAGGGATTTTGTGATGGCAGTTAAGGATATGATGGAAGAAACTAAACAAAAGAAAGCTAGAAGCTCTTATGCATATAATACCAGCAGTGAAAATGTTTTAACTCTCTTTAGTTTTATGTACAGTCTAGGCATATTTTTGCCAGCCTGAGACATTGCAGATGAAGAAGTTTCCACAAATAAATGCCACAGATTTATATACTTGTTTTATGCTTCTATTTTATGTGTTGTTTTATGTTTCTGCTTTTATGATTTTGTTATATGTTTTAGTGTAAGTCTGGGAGTTTTCTGTATGGGTCTCCCTGAAAAGGAATTCAATGCCCTGTTGAACTTTGCAAGTAAACAATGGCAAATGAATAAGTAAAAAATAATAAGGAGTTGAAGAAATTCATTTGTGAGTGGAAAAGGGCAAGAGTTAAATGGGATAAGTTGATTCTTACAATAGAACAAAGCATTTTAAAATTACCTGAACCTAAACTCAAGCAGATAATTACAAATAGAAGCTGAAAGGAGTAAGCAGTGCCATTACAGCATTATGTAGGCCATAATATGTAAGATAATCATTAGTAGTTTGGTGGACATTTTCCTGTATTACTGGTGATTTGGATAGGTATGTTTGAGCAACATGCATACTTTATAAATTATATTCTAATATTCAGACTGCATCTCTGACCATAGGCAATTGTTGGTCTCTCTAAATAGCTCCTCCCACTAATCCTCTAACAGTCAGACTACATGTGATGGTCTTCCTACAAATGTGTACACACAATCAAGCTGGAATTTATGAGTATGTACTGGGTCGGTAAGTGTGCTAACATTTGAGTATGATAGTTTCTAAGAAAAATAGTTTTCCAACTCACTAAAACCTATGTGGTGTGGTGTGGAATGTCATACCCCTGGCAGCTTATACCCATCCTTCCATTCCTGGGCATTTCTTGAAAAATATACTTAAAAAGGACAAGATAAACAAATGTAAAAAAAATGTGAACAATAAAAGATATTAAAACTGTACAAATAGCAATGCTATCAGTAAGAAGTATTCTTCATGGTGTTAATAATCAGTTAATTCACATTTTTTTCCATAAATACTATAACATATTAGAAATTCAGACAAGCCCGTAATTACATGTTTTGCTAAACTTTCACTTTGTCATATCTAGGAAACTGTACAACCTAGTCATATAGTGTTAGAATTGTTAACCATACAAAAGCTTTCACGTGACAGCAAGAAAATCTTCTCTGAGCATGTTTATTGAGATATTTACAGAAATATGAACATGTATGCTTAATTGTATAATTAGCAATATAAATAACATTGAGTATCCCTCAAGATGTGCAGATTACAGCACAAATGTCAAAGACAGTCTTCTTCAACAACACCTGATGCTATAGTTTGTAAGTCAATTGGTTATGAAGTATTAAGTACTTATGGAAATATTGATTATTTTCATAATTACAAACAACTAGCAATATCTCCAGAACAGTGTCATATAAATGGACATTCCTAAAAAGTGGTTGTGCCTTCTAAGAACCAATTTGAAATTTATCGTAAATAAATAAGCCACAAGAGTGTGATTTATTTATTTGCAATAAATTTCCAGTGGATACAAGTCCAAATTGGTTCTTGATAGACACAACCACAGCATTTTTGGACCATTTGTTTGATTACTCTGTGAAGCTTTTTTCCTTTTTTATCCTATTTATTACATGTGTACATTGACAAAGAGCTTTCTTATCTAGCATCATGCTATTTCTTACCATGTCGGTCAATAGCAAGCAGGTCTCTCAGTTATGAACATATGAACATAAATATGAAAATATAAATAGTAAGTGGTGAACATTGATTACTATCTCCACTGAATGACATCCTAGATTAACAATCTTAGTGCAATTTTGTTAATAAATCCTTGCCCGTTCTAATACTGCCTATTACTACCTAGTAAGTCACTTAGTTAAACACAGAGAGACCAAAAAATAAAAAAGATCTAGATGCCATAACTAGCTACAAGTGTTAACTAGAAGTTTGCAAAAAAAGTGTTATAGGCTTGAGAGAGCTAATACCATGCCTAAAAGTGTTCTTTTTGTTTTCACCCATTTATTGTATGATACATGTGATCTATGTATCTTTATTTGACATAATATGTATGCCTATTTGACAAAACCCTTAAAATTCAGAATAGTTCTCACTGCTCACATAAATTGCCTACCACTAATAGGCCAATTTACATGATGGTGAGAATATATGATTCAGAGACAGCTATGGCAACAGTGAGCAAGACCTCATTATCATCTTTAAACTCTGCATCACTTTTGCCAAGACACAATTCATAGAGGGCATTTAGGTAATGAGCAATGCTTCTGATTTAGTGTAAGGAAATTAAGTATAATGAGATGTAAATGAGCAATTGTGTAAAGTGGCATATGCTAATGAAGTGTTCTTGCAATTATTTGTCCAATATCCAAGCCATATGTGCATCCATTATTAAAAGCATTGCTATGCCTTTGATATTTACTTTGTAATCCACAAAATTTCCCCAGGGATCCCTTCAGTAGTTTATCCATGCATGCATAAACCAAGCACTTAAATGACACCATTTCACCATCAATCGCTTCAGTAGTTTAATCGTGTATGCAAAAAAAGCAGTAAATAACACAATTTCCACAGTGATCCATTCGGTAGTTTAACCATGTATGCACAAAGACTTAATAAAACCAATTTTCCTAGTGATCCCTTCTGTAGTTTATCCATGTATGCACAAGCTCTCAGATGACATCAAATGAATCGTACCTTCAGTAGTTTGTCAATGTATGCGCAAACACTCAAATTGCATCAAAATAAATAATTTCACCAATGATCCCTTTGTTTGTTCATATATGCACGAGCAATCAAATGACACTAAAATGAAGAATTTCCCCAGTGATCCCTTCAGTAGTTTGGCCATGCATGTGAAGCACTCAAATGATACCAAGATGAATTACTTTCCAGATGATTCTTTCAGTAGTTTGTCCATGTATGCACAAGCACTCAATTTACATCAAAATTAATCATTTTCCCCAATGAGCATATCAGTAGTTTTTCCATGTATGCACAGCACTTCAGTGACACCAAAATTAATTATTTGCCTCAATGGTCCCTTCAGTACTTTGCCCATGTGTGCAAACACTTAAATGACACCAAAATAAATAATTGATCCTCACAATTCCTTAAATAGTTTGTCAATGTATGCAGAAACACTCTAATGACACAAAAATGAATCATTTCCCACAATAAACTCTTCAGTAATTTATCCATGTATGCACAAGCACTCAGGTGATACCAGAATGAATAATTTCCCCCAATGATCCCTAAATCTCAGAAGAGAGGTGTAGCAGAAATTCAACGAGAATGTATAGTACTGCAATAAGAATTACACTCTCAGCTGTACCACTTTGGCTGGATTTCTTCAAGCTGTGCTTAAAATAATAATAATAAAAAATCTCGGGGTCTCTGAACATTGCTCTTCTGAGATTTTCACTTACTTGTGAATTGATGGATATTCACAATCAAATTATTATAGTTTCATAGTATAGTACTAGGCTATCTGCCCTGGGGCATTTGTAAGCCTAGCCATAGTGATGTGGCTTTTGCCACCCCATGAAATGGTACAAAAAATGTACAGAATAAATTTAGAATACTGTGCCTCTGTCTAGTAGTGACACAATGAAGGTCCCCTTATATAATAGAATTAGTTTACTATGCCCCTGTCTAGCAGTGACACAGATGTGACCCCTGGGGTAAACTTACGATCTCCCATCCACTCATCAAAATTTCTCTTGAAGACAGTCAGTGAGGGGCTCTGCCTAATACGAACTGGGATCTTGTGCCAAAGCATGAGACGCCTCTGGGTTATGAATCTATCCCTCCAGCATGTCCTATTCATACTTGTGCCGAGGTTTAAGTCTTTAGCTCTAGTGGTCCTGATGGATTTGGATTTTATGAGGTGGAGCATGTCCATCAGATCCTGATTGGACATGGCCTTGTACGTCAGGCAGAGATCACCTCTGAGCAGGCGGTATGCTACTGAATAGAGCTGAAGTTTCTTTAGTCTGGCAGAATAAGACATATGTTGGAGACCCTTGATCCTCTTGGTGAGGTACTTTTGTGGTCTCTCCAGCTGTTGCAAATGCCGGGTGAGGTACATACCAAATGGGGCATTGTACTCAATCATAGGTCTGATGAGGGAGGAATATAGGGGTACAATGACATCCTTGGATCTGGATGTGAATCACTTCATGATGAGGTGTGCAAGGTAGAATGTTTTTCTAACCACTTTGGCAACGTGGGTGTCAAATGAGAGGTCACTGTCAACTTGGGTCCCTAGGTCTCTGATTACTTTTTCCATACTCAGTGGGTTGCTGTCTATGTGATAATTTGTGGGTACTTTGTTTTTCCCAAAGGGGATGACTATACATTTTTTGGCATTTAGTTTAAGGCTGTGACTCCGGCACCAGTTGTCCGTTTCTGTGAGGCCTTTTTGTAGGATGTGTGTGTCTGCTGGTGTATCGACTATGGCGCCTAGTTTGCAGTCATCTGTGAATTTTGTCAGCCACAGCCCTCCCATGTTTGCTTTAACATCTGAGAAATAAATGCCGAACAAGAGGGGTCCCAGGACAGATCCCTGTGGGACACCACTTGTGACTGGCTTTGAGTCTGACATTGCCCCAGCAATTTTAACTTTATGGGTTCTGTCCTTTAGCCAGTTTGCAACCCATCTAGTGACATAAGGGTTTACTTTTAAGCTGTTGAGCTTATCTATGATGCCTGAGTGGGGTATTGTGTCGAAGGCCTTAGCCAAGTCCAGGTATGCTGTATGGACTGCTTTGCCCTCATCAATGGCTCTAGTGACTGTTTCGAAAAAGTCAACCAGGTTTAAAAGGCAGGATCTGCCCTTTACAAAGCCGGACTGGGTGGGGTCAAGTGTCTGTAGGTCCCCTATGTCTCTCTTTATGAGTTCCATAATGATTCTTTCCATAGCTTTGCAGACCAGGCTGGTTAAGCTTATGGGGCGGTAGTTTCCAGGGTCTGTAGAGGCACCCCCCCCTTGTGGAGTGGGACCACTGTTGCTGTACACCAGTGTTCAGGTACATATCCCGAAGTAAGGCTAAGGTTAAATAGCATTTTTATGTGTGGGTTTAGCTCCTCTTGGAGTTCACGTAACACGCAACCCGGGATACCGTCAGGTCCCATTGATGCTGTGTTTTTTGCTTTGTTTAGGGCGGTTCTCACTTGGACATCTGAGATGACAGGGAGATTACATTCAGCTGGGATAAGTATTTCTTCTTTTGGGGTGAAGGAGGAGAAATTTGCACTGAACCTGTCAGCCAGAATGTTGGCAATATCTGTGGGTTCAGTGTATTTTTTGTTGTTGTGAACCATCTCTGTGCATATCTGAGGGTTTTCGCCCAGGTTTCTAACATAGCTGAAGAAGGCTTTGTGGTTATCTTTAGTGTCCTTAGCGATTTTTCTCTCAAAGTTGGCCTTGGATGTTTTTATGAGAGAACATAGTTTTCTGCTAATGTTGATCAGAGATGTCTTCCCTTCATGGGATTTTGCTCTGACGTGCAGTAGCTTCCTTCTTTTGTTATACAATTTGTTTATGGCTGAGGTCCACCAGACAGGACGCTTACCTTTGGTGGAGAGGGACTTGGATTTGTTTGGGATTGCATGATCCATGCATTCTTGGAGATGTCCATAGAAAGCATTTGTGAAGGATTCGGCATTGTGGGATGTGATATCCACTGGTACAGTGGGCTTAAAGGATACCATCTCAGTCTTAAGAAGAGTGAAGTTTGCTTTTGAGAAGTTTTTCACTGTGGTCTTTTGTGCTGGGGGTGGAGGTGGGATATGTATATCCAGGGTGATTAGTTTGTGGTCAGATCTCACTAGTGAGGGGTATACTTCTGGTGTGGAGCATTTTGTCCCCATGTTTGTGATGATCAGGTCTAGTATATTATCTCCCCTAGTGGGAGAGGTGACTAGTTGTTCCAGTGCATTTGAATTTATGAATTCTCCTCACTTTTGACTTAACCACTATTACAAAGTGCTACTAGTAAGGATATAACTTTTAAAGCTATTCTTTTTCTTTTTCCAAAAAACAGACTCATCACTCTCAACTGTCACCAAAAACACCTTGTCTCAACTATAACTGGAGATGCAGTTGGAGGAGCTATTCAGGATCATAGCATTAGGTCACCTGCCTACAGCCTAAAATTACATCTCCCATGCATGTTTGACTCAGGCAGTAGAAAAACAAAACACATGGGTAAATTGAAATGGAAAAATTTACCATTTTGGTGGCACATTTTCCAATTTCAATAAAGGAACAGTACATTTCTTTTCTTTTAAGCCATAAATCTACAATAGCTTTAAAAAGGGGGAGGTGCATGCCCCCTGCACCCATACCTAAATCCACCACTGGCAGTAAAGGGTTTTCACCAAATATTGTGACAGTAGTCTCATCTAAATCACGTTTATTATCTGGTTCCTCATTTCTTTACTCGCTCAGCAAAATGGTTTATGTTAGTACAATGTTTGTTTCCACAATTAGATTATGGGTTCCCAATTGTACCTTCAAGTTTCTTAAAAATCTAGCTACTCTTCAAGTAATCATTATTCATTCATGCCTGTGGTGCATTTTGGTATATTTCTGTTTAACACACATTGCTCTTTATGGCTTCCTGATATTTTTGGAGTTGACTTCATAACCTTAGTGACTTACTAATTAATGATAGGCAGCATACGAACAGGCAAGGTTTAAGTAACAAAATGACACTAAGAACATTAAACTAGTATGTTGGAGTTATTAATCACTATTTATCACTTGCTATTCCTATTTTCATATTTATTTTTTTTTTCATAACAGAAACAGATGCAGGTTAGTAAGGGGGTATGGTATGAAATGTTATGTTTGGACAAAGGCAACTACATTGGTTTGTCAAAGCTTATGTGTAATATCCTATACTGCAGATATTGCTAGTTGTTTCCTAGTAATTATGAAGATATGCAATATTTCCATTCACACATATATATTTCCAAATTGGTTAATTTACATACCATTGCATACTATCAAGTGAAAACATAAATAATGCCAAAGAAAATTGCCATTGATATTTGTACTGTAAATTGTCCATTTTGAGAGACTGTCAATTTTTAAATATATATACTTTTTTCATAGACAAAAGTTTAAGTCTGACTGAAAATATCTGAATATGTAGTATCAAGGTCTTTTTGTGATAGAAGGCATATCAATAGATGAACATTTTAAAATAGTAAATTTCTCCAATTGCTTTGTGAATAACTCTGAACTAAAACAGCCTAGTTGGAGATGGTCTTTTATGCCTGCCAATTGAGAGAGCATTAATGATTCATTGAGCAGCTGACAATAATTTGGTGAAAGCTTAATATGAAATGCATTTTTGGTAATAGGGATATGATGTAACTCATTTGTAATTATCCCTGTATGTTTAATCTTCCTATGAATCCAGGGGTCTATATTACAAAATTGAAGTTTCAAAACTTTGAATGTTCTAATATCAAACCCTATTCAGCGAAAGCTGAAAATATCGAACATACAGAACAGTGAATTTTTTTCCTAGGGAAAACATTCGCTGTTCCAAAACACATACACACAACACAAGCACACCAAACAAACAGCAATCCACACACATACACCTAAAATCTTACACCTAACCCTACACTAAACTATACACACACCAATAACTATCCACTTACCTTAATTCAAACCCTAACCCTAAGGTCCATCACTATTGCACACTCACCTCACCCGCACCCTAACCATAACTCACCTGCCTCACCCTAACCCTCACGTCCACACAATCACACACATACCTAACCCGCACCCTAACTCACCTAACCTGCCCTAACCCTCATATCCACACAATCGCACACATACATAACCCGCACCCTAACCCTAACTACCCTAACCCGCACTCAATCGCACACTTACCTGAACCCGGCCATAACTTTCTACCACAGCACTGAAAATACAGAAGTAACAGAAACAGGCAACCAAATTCTTTCCCTAGGAAAAAATTTGGTTTTCTGTTGTTTTAATATTTTCAGCTTTCACTGAACAGGGTTTGATATTAGGACATTTGAAGTTTTGAAACTTCGATGTTCTAATATAGACCTGAATCCAGAGCTAAAGGCTTTTTCAAAACTGACTGAAAAACATACTAGAGGCTTATTAATGAGTAAGCTAGTCAATAAATATTATTATTTAACTTTAAATGAAATGACTGCTTTAAGAAGCTTGCAGTCTAACAAGGAATTGTTGATTACCAGCACAGATAGAGGCAATGCCTTGGTGATTTTAAATGTTACTGATTATAAGGAATGGGTGAGTGGTATGTTAAATAACACTGATTTGTATACTGTAGTTAGTTGGTATGATACTGTTTGAGCATATTGATTTGTTAACAGAAGGATGGTTGTTAGATGGATTGATTAAAGGCAAATTGTCGATCTGTTAACAGAGGAATGGTTATTTGGATTGATTAATAGCAAATTATCTGATTTTTTTTTTTAGAATAAATAATCTTAGTGTGAGCTTGATTTTTGGTCTGTCTAAAACACACAAGTCTTTAGATAAGCCACTGTTGATATCATTTGTTGAAAGTGGAGGCAGCAAAACAGAGGGTCTAATCATTTATGTGGATAAGTTATTGAAAAAAAGTTGCTATAAAAGGCAAATCATTTGTTTTTCTATAAAGGATTTGAAAACATGTATTAGACACCAATATTGGTGACCTTTAATGTGCAATCTTTGTGTACATCTATACCTAATGAGATTGGATTAAAATGGTTAGAGATTAGATATTATTGACCAATTAGTCATGTGCTATGTAAAACCATTAAGAAATCTGTGCAAAGTAATATTTATTTGAGTTGGGATAGAATGCACCCAACATGTTTGAAAATAAATATTGTTAAAGGACAGTTCATCAGAATGAGTAGATTGAATGATGATGGTGAATTATTTATTAAGGAAAATAACATGTTCTCAAATAAGTTTTATAACAGAAGTTATCCAGCAGTTTTAGTTGCTACACTATTTAATGGCATCAGAGATGATAGGGATATTATATACAAGCCTTGCTGTGGAACAGATGTTCCCAATGTTCAGAACAAAGATATGATAGGAGATTACCAAACTGCTATGTTATTGACTTCATATGCAAATTGAAGAGCAGATAAGGTTCTTGTCAAAGAAAAGTGGAAAATATTACTAGATTTTCCTGACACATTAGAAAGGGTGGGTACTGAATATGAATTTTAAAAAAAATTAGAAATTTTAAAAGACAAGTTGTCCTGATTCCCCCATGAAACAAGCACCACAACATTTTGGCATAAGGCGACCTCTTATTGATCAACCAATTATTAATTACAGACACAGCTTTGTTTAAATGCAGATGAAGACACAAACTCAAATATAACAAAATACAATAGGCAGCGTCACCCACTCACTTCGATCCCACAATGATGTAAAGCAGCATTAACTTAACCGCTCACTTACTCACAACTTCCCACTGGAAGCAGAGTGACCTCACTCACTTCGATAACCAACCAGCAAACATGTATGATCCGAAGCATAAACACCAGAGGGGGAGCAGAAGAGGAACTTCAAATCCCCTCTGGTTTGCCCACCAGCCTGACTACAGGCTGTCCCCCCGGAAAATCTGATTTTGCCAATCCTTTCAAAAACAATGCAAGTGCACATTAAACAGATTCAAGCACAAGTCAATCAAGTGGACTCCATAATCCCTAAACCACACTGGATCCCTATTATTTGAATCTCTATTTTCAATAATATGATTCCGCAATTGATGCAACTGCCTCAAAAGCCTGTGATTAACAAATGATGGGCAAGCTCAATACCCATAAAGTTGCCTGCAGTCCTCCAAACCAGCCGTGGCACTATTTCCAACCTGACAATAATCATAAAAGGAAACCTGGTCTTCAGCCTCAACAAGTCCCTCATTGCCATAAGGACTATCTGACATTTTGAAATAATCCCTAAGTCATTACCTGACAAATGTAGAATCAAAATATATGGGATCCCAATCCAAGAAAATATCTCTTCAAGCTTGTCCTTGAGCTGGCGCCACCTGAGTCCTTTAACATCATGCCAAAACACATTCCACCCACATTGCCACAACCCCATCTCATTTCCATTTGTCCTAAACACCACACATTTCAGAACCCAATAAACATAGCAATGGCCCAGTCTGACAACCTTCTTTCTTATTAAAAAAAAAAAAAATCAAACACTGCCAATGACATAAACTATCTAATATGAGACAAAAAGACCCAGATGACCACCACCCCATCCTCTTCATAACCTCCAGTAGCCTACCTTCCCTTGCCAAGTTCGATGCCCTCCCAATCTGAAAAGAATACGTAGAAAACCTCTCACCTTAAAAACCTACACTTTGAAAAGCCTTCCTTATCAAGACAAAAACTGATTGTCTTGTACCACCCTTCCACTGTGCGATGGAAAAACTAAATCCTGCTGCATACCCCCATGCGATAACTGCAACCTCTTGGCCCATGACACTGGACAGATGGACTCCTTCCCACACTTCTGCAACACAATCTGCATGCTCTGGCCCACCTGATCAGTTTTAGATAAGCACAACCATAGAAGGAAATATAATAACATCCTGCCACAACAATGAGTCCAGCAGCTCAATCACCCTAAATACTCCACTGCACATACTATCGAGAGAGGACCCCAAAGTGGGTAATCCAATTAATTCTATTTCAGTAACTGCAAACCTGCCAGCAGCAACTTAAGGGCCTGCTTCTTCATAGGCAAATGCCTGTCTGCATTCCTACCACTAATCTGAACACAACCTTCAACATCTGTAATATTGCCCAAGACTTGATCAAATCCTCTAACTCAGCTACAGAGGAAATACCCTAATAGCTGCCAAATCTACTTAACTGACTGTATTACCTGTTCTTTCATTCAAGCCTCAGCCAAATAATGCAACAGCTTCACTGGACAAACTCTCTCCTCTTCAGGCAACTGCAATACAAAGTTAACAAATGCAGATAATGCTCTATTATACATCTTCCTCATTGGATCAGCCCAAGATTGCTGAATTAATTCAGACCAACTTGTCATACCCCCTCCGGCAACAATACTGGATCATCTTGTACCTCCAGGGCCAACTGCCATAACCTACAAAACTGAAAATGAGAAAGGTTGTCAGAAATCAAAATTTTAACACCCAGTAAATGTACACCTGAAAAAGAAAAATGTTATCAGCAAACTTTGCAAAACCAATTTCCATAAAACTAAAAAAAGTAGCCTAGACTTGGCCATTTTGGACTTTAGCAGCCTAACCACTGCCAAGTTGACTGAATTAAAAAACATCTTGCTGTTACACAATAACTTCTGCCAAACTATGGCATCCACCCAAATAGGTATCAGTTCCAAAAAAAAAGCCACATTCTTCTTCCACTCCTTCTCCTCCTTCCAATCCTTGGGCCAATGAACTGCAAACCATTCTCTGCTAAAATATGCCACCATCCCTTTACCCCCACAGCATCTGTGAAAAATTGTAATTCATCCTGACTGATCGCGCCTTTCTGCCAACATGAAATGGCATTGAAACAGTTTAAAAATGACAATCACAATACTAAATTTGCCTGCACAAGCTTGCTAACCCTTACCCAATGATGCTTATTTCTTTACCCTTGTAACAAAAATGCCATTGTACTGCAAAATGTCTGACTGTGACTAATTGTCAGGCATGCAAAATTCAAGAGACCTCAAAGCTTCATAGCATCCATAATCCACATGTTGTCTTTTGACATCATCCACTCAATCTTTCCTTTCAATTGCTCTATCTTTTCACATGGCAGACAAAACAAACCTAGGTCAACATCCACTGTTAAATCCAAAAAACATAAAGACTTGGTGGGGTCTTCCAACTTCTGGTTAGCCAGGGGAGCACCCAACTCCTTGCACATAGCAATAAATGCCTGCATGCCTTTCATAGCTCCCTCAAAACCCTCACCCACAAAAAGAAAGTCATCAAGATTATGAATAGCCTTCTGAGAAGCAATCAGTTGTGGCCAGACCCAGTGCAGCTTAGAGCTAAATTTCTCAAAAGTGGTACAAACTACCACACAACCCATAGGCATGGCCTTGTCAAAATAAAACTTGTCATTGACTACCATACCCAATAACAGCCACTGGTCTTCATGCAGAGGCAACAAATTAAAAGCCAATTAGATGTCAACCTTTAATAACCGGGTCTATTTTACATACTCGAATGCTTAATTGTTTGAATCACTAAAGATCAAACTTTAGTGATCGAACAATTAAATGTTTGAATATATTAAAAATAAATATTTACAAAAAAAAAAGAAAAAGTAAAGGGTGTAAGTAAGGGGTTAAGCCCCCCTGCACCCCCACACCCCTCGCTACTTAAATATACCAACTCAAAGATCGTACTTCAGTGTGCTACAGTGCGGAAATGAAAAATTTCCCATTTCCTACACTGTATCGTGATCTTGGAGTTGGTATATTTAATGTGGGTAGTGCAGGCGCCCCTCTTTACACCCTTTAGTTTTTTTTTTTTTTATTAGTTTTTTTTTTTAATTTTTTAAACTATTCAACTATTCAAACATTTAAATGTTTGATCACTAAAGTTTGATCTTTAGTGATTCGAACATTTAAGTGTTCGAATATATAAAATAGACCCTAATAACCAAGGGTCCACAAATCCCTTAATCATCACTACCACATCATCCAAAGAAGTGTACCTAACAGTAACATCCTCTCTATTGATAAAATCTATGATAATTATGACCAATTTGCCTTGCAGGAAAGACAAATGGTGAATTATTTGAAATTCACCAGGCTCTTTTTTGGGGACCAACCCCCATGGTGCCACTTTGAAGTTAGCAAAAGGATAGTAAACAAAAGGGCCCAACAACCTGCCAGTGTGCACTTCCTTCTTGACCAAACCTCTCAATATATCCTCATTCTTTTACAAACCGAACCAGCCCCACAAACCCCTGACTTGATAGAAAACCCCAGTGAAAACCCCAAAATCAATTCAACAGTGATCTGTGAATAAGGAAAGTAAATCAACATCTGGCACAATACCTGTACCCTAACAGGTGAATTGGAAAGCTGGCTTGCCCCTCTGCCCTCATAAGGATGTACTTCTCCTGTGGCCCCCATAAATGCCACACCCTCTAAACCCTTGAAGACCTTGGGCCTGGGAAGGACCTGATATCGGTTAATGTGGGGCCTGCATGTGTCATATTCCCCTCACAGTGGCCACACTGTGATGCCATGTGAACTCTGGAACAGATCAAACAAATATGTGAAAATCTACATGCAGACCACATACACCTACGTGTACAGTATACCCAACATACCCCATCTATCTCATCCCCCAACCTGCCTATCCGGTCAAATCCACTCAAACTATCCATCATCATGGAGAGCCAAATATCGGGGTGTTTCACTTCCCACTTCCACGATTGATCCACAGCTTTCCATTTTCAGAAACGCTCACCATACCACATCCACACATTTTCGGAATGTAACCACTGAACCTCATGAGTCATTAAGAAATAAGCTAAAAGCAATAATGCCTGAGAACTATCCTTCTCAAGGAGACCATCATATAAAACACAAAACCAAGTACTCATTTCTTCCATGTCCTGGCTCTAAACCTTCTGGCCCTCCTCCGACCCAATGTTGCTAATACTGTCAAAAGGTCCTTATTACCTGAGATGTCATCTTCCATGTAATGCTACATGCCTTCAGCATCAATTAATTCAAATATGACAACATATTAACCTTTCTGTATCTTCTCTTTAACCAATGTTGTGATATGTGGGGCAAAGAAAACTGTGCCCTATGTGGCAGTCAATGCCTGAGTATTCAATCAATCCCCTGGTCAAATCCCAAAATATGAGCCCACGTCTTGCTCCGATGAAGCACTCCAACTCCCAAAAGATCCTATACTCCCTGAGAACAAATCTGTAATAGCATCCCCATCTGGTGCATCACCTCTAAATAAGGGATGACTTTTGGCATGCCCAGGCACTTACAAACCCATAAGTCTAATCAGCCTCATATGCAAAGCCATGGAAAGATTTATCATGGTCCTAATTAATTAGGATAAAAGAAACCTCCAAACACTGGATCTGTCTCAGTTTGAATTTGTCAACAGTAGATCATGCTTACTCAACCTGGTGGATTTTTTTTTTAAAAGGTCATCAAAGCAATAGATAAAGTCAAAAAAGTTTACACCACATTCGTTGACCTGACCAAATCTTCTTACATGATTCCCTAGTCAGGCATAGTAGAAAAGCTGAATAAAGTGGAAATAACCCCTATGCCACCTGTTGGAATGCAAACTGGCTCACAGATTGAAAATCAAAATAGGAGAATTTACCTGCACAAAGAGACCAGTCACCAGTGGAGTCCACTGGGTTATGTGCCGGGACTTCTCCTGCCTGGCACCTACTTTTCTGAAGTAAAAGCTACTACCAAAGGGCTCTGGCTGACTATGTTTGCAGATGACTGCAAGCTAGAAGCAGTCATTGAATCACCAAATGAATAACTGGTGCCAGAATCATGGAATGAATCTAAAGGCCAAAAAATGCATTATTGTATTGTTTGGGAAGTCATCTATCCCAGAGAAATACCACATTAACAATATGCTCTTAAGAGATGACCCAGTTGTTCGGGATTTGGGAATTTATATTTACAATGACTTAACTTTTGACCAACATGTGTCCATTGTTGTAAGAAAGTCATTCTATATTGCACAGCTTACAAATGAAGGGATTGTTTCTAGATATAGGGCTGTCATTGTTTCCTTTTACTTAGTCCTCATTAGACCAGATGTGGAATATAATATCCCCTTTGACAAATATCTCTCCAGACACAAACAACAGAACTCCCACATAGATACCTTATTACAAATACATAAGGTCTAAACAGACAGATATATCTCATGAAGAAACCACTGCTGTGGAACAGACTTCCCATCCACATAAAATAAAGTTCAAAGCCCTGTCACTATACTCCGTATCCTACAGACTGCTAAGAGGTGACCTGTGTCTGGCCTACAAGGCATCCTCCAACCCAATACTGATGGATTTACTGCACATCATCAAGTCAAGTGGCATCAGAAACACTTCTGCAACATCAACAGAATGGTTTGAAGGGACAGGTATATCTCGCAGAGGATACCACTGCTCTTGATTAGACTCCACAGCCACATAAAACAAAATTTATCCCTAGCTATCTTTAAGTCCAACTTGGATCTATGGATGGGAAACAGAACATTTACCTCAGGACTGCCCCCTGTATTACTAATGAAGAAAGGCAGCTCCTAAATGCTTTATTCTGTGCATGGGTCCCCTCAAGTTATCTACTGTATGATCCCAGCTATTCTCATTAGAGGTAATATATAATTATCAGCCATGGGATTGGTAAGGTAAGGCCAATCTCAAACAAAATGGGATTGGTTAATTTGAGCACAAAAAAGGGAAATTAATTAGGCTTAAAATGGCCCTCAGGGGCAGCTAGCCTAATACTTACCTTTGAACCCTTGAGCCTAATCAACCATTGGAATGTGGCTGGGGCACCATGAAGGCCAAATAGGAGGACTGTATACTGGAACAGATCCTCATGGTTAAAAAAAAAAAACAGTTTTCATGTTAGTGTCCTCAGTCAGGGGAATCTACCAGTTACCTTTTGCTAAGTCCAGAGTGTTAGAAATCTAGCCTTTTTAAGCTGTTTTTTAATTTTGTATTCTCTGGGCATAGAATAACTATCTAACTTAGAAATTAAGTTAAGCTTTCTGAAGTCATTGCAGAACATAATGGCGCAGTCTGGTTTAGGAACCAAAATATATGGTTATTTTTTCCACTGGTAGATTCTTCAATAACCCTTAATTAAGCATATATTTTTTTCTCTGCTTGGACTGCCTTTCTCTGATATTCAGGGATTATGTATGGTTTCAAGTTGACCTTCTTTCATGGGTCGGTTTTAATGTGATATTTGATTAAATTAGTTTTACCAGGCAATTCTGAAAATATTTCTTTGTTTCATAATAAAATCTCTGAGTCTCAAATAATACTCAATTTAGCCACACCCCTAACAACATTGTTCAGTCTCAGCCTGCATACAGGTTTTGTACCACGTGAATGGAGAACAGCTACAGTCATTCCCCTGCAAAAGGGAGGACCTACTACAGGCCCAGGGAATTATAGAAACATCAGTCTGATCAGCCTGATATGCAAAGCCATGAAAATAACTATCAGGGAATGAATCAGTCGGGCCATAGGCAATCTCCAAATACAGCAGCCATTTCAGTTTGGATTCTTTAAGGGCAGGTCACTCTTACTCTACCTGGTGGATTATTTTGAAAAGGTTACCAAAGCAATAAATGAAGGCAAAATGATAGACACAGCATGTTTTGTCCTGGACAAAGCTTTTTGCACAGTTCCTCACAAGAACATAGCAGAAAAGCTAAATACAGACAGTGTGTCCTACAGACTGCCAAGAGGTGACCTGTGTCTGGTATACAAGGTATACTCCAACTCATTACTGATAGACTCACTGCACATCAGAAAGTCAAATGTCATCAAAATGTCTTGGTCTAGAGATCTGAACATCTTCTGCAACATCAAAACAACAGTAACATTGACATTCTGGATGTTTGTATATGTGGTCACTCAGTTAGCTGTCCTATGTATAGAAAGATAGACACACACACACACACACACACACACACACACACACACACACACACACACACACACACACAGATACATATAAACACATACACACACACACACACACAGGCACACACACAGATATATATAAACACACGCACACACACACACACACACACACACACACACACACACACACACACACACACACACACACACACACACACATACAGACACGCACACACACACACACACACATGAACTACATACTTATTTTAAGTGACATATCAAATTTGTGAGGTACCAGTCTTAAAGTGGTGTAGAAAATCAAATAATTAAAACATTTTATGAGACTCTGGTCAATGAATTGCATATTGTCAGACTTTGTATTAAGTAAGCATTGTGTGTATAGTTATACAGCTTGATTCAATACCTCAGTTAACAGAAAGGATATGGCAGCAAATGCGAAGGACCATCCATATTTATAGCTGAAGTACGTCTCTGAGTCTTTTGTGCGGTTCAACATCTCATCATTGATGCTGGAAATGTACAACACCAGCCCAACAACCAGAGACAAACCTGGAGGAGGATAACAGACACTGCATTATAGCAACACATTTAATTACTGCCGATTTTATGAGAATGTTTTACTGAATGCTTCTCATCATCTCGTAAGAAGATTAGAAGTGCAATGCAAAACATCAGTTACACTCACAGTCATGTCACACACTGCCACTGTTTGTGGTTGATTTAATATTTTAAGGCAGAACATAGATATGTCATTGGTACTACATCCTCGTTAGGTGCTGCTAGGATATATTGTACCATTTCTCTAATCATTGGTCATTATTCAGAGTATTTTTGTTCATGGACAGGCTGCATTTATGGTCTGAAGCACTAATGTGTATTAATAATAAAACTAAGAAAAGGCAGAAAGGTGTCAAAATATATATTACCTATACAATCCTCTACATTATGATAAGGTATTTCACTAGGTTAGAGTAAGACTGAATCAGTAAACAAAAAAATTAAATAACAACTTTACCCTAAGTACAGAATTTCTTTTTCCCAGAGTATAGTCTCCTCCTTACAGAATGATGTTGATACTGCCATGTAGTAAAAAATAAAATAAAATAAAAAAAAAACGTTGCAGTTTTTTTCCTTTGTATAGCATTTCCACCCTAATCAGCTTCCTCACTGATTGAATAATTGCGCACAGAACAGCGTCGGGCAGCGCCGGTTAGCTGGGGTATACTATTCCTGGCTCCACAAAGTTTGCACTGCAAATTTTCCCTTAGAACTAGGCAAGCCTCAACTCAAGTGCTTCAGATCAACTGCTCTTATTGCAGCACTTGCATAACCCAAATCAGCACTTGTCCAAATCTCCTAGACAGCACTATTATTTTCCAAATCTCCTAGACAGCATATTATAATACAGCAGAAGACCCTCGATTGTCCTCAAGACAAGTGAAATTTACTTTTTCAAGCATGTCCAGAGGTCAGCTTCAGGTGTACTCTCCAGTTCATCTGGTGGAATTGGGCATCCTGAGGCAATGTCACAGCCGCCTCATGTATACAGACAACCCTCTCCTCTTACCTCTAGACACAAACACGTGTGAGAGATGCAAATACACAGCCAGACTGGAGGCTAAGTGCTCTCAACCCATGACTGTAACAGACAGTCAAGAGGAGACGAGACACACTAGCATCACACCACCAGTCACATATGGATCTACAAAAGAAGCACCGGCAAAACATAAACATAATTACACAAAAACCTATTCGGAGGCACTAGGTACCAATCTGAAAAAGAAACAGGGCCCTCCAAAGCAGACAAGCAAGCAACCTGCACCTCCAAACACAAGCCAGAAAACAGATAATTCACCTCAGCAGTGTGCCTCACGACAGCCCCTAAGGCAAAACACCATACCCAACACGCTAGTAATTGGAGACTCTATAGTAAGGCACACAGATGTTCCACTCACCAGACTGAACAAGAAGGTTACTCTCAGCTGCCTGTCGGGTGCTAGGATCCGCCACATAACACAGGCACTTAGGTCACTCCAGAACAAGTACAAGTATGACACTGTCATTGTACATGTTGGTGTGAATGATCTAAGACGTACCTCCCTGGACTACATGAAAAGAGACATTGAGGAGGTCTCTGATCATGTAGCCCAAGCTGGTATGACCCTGACCTTGAGTAGCATACTACCTTCACCTAGAATGATACCACAGTACAAAGGCAAAATGATCAATCTCAACAATTGGCTAAGCTTCTGGTGTCATTCTAAGGGGATCCAGTGTCTGTCTGCCTGGGATGACATGATAGACAAGCCTCGCTGTTTCACCAGAGATGGTTTGCACCTGTCACCCCTAGGCTTTCGAATACTGACCAAGGCTCTTGCCGTCCCCATAGTGCCTTTTTTAGGCAAGGCTCAAAGAACAAACCAACCACCATAACCAGCACAGGTAACCAAAAACTAAGGGTAATGCTACTCAATGCCAGAAGTCTCAACCTCAAAATGCACACAGTTGAGGAACTCCTCAGTATGGAGAAAATCAATGTTTGTGCAGTGACAGAAACCTAGTTCAAGGCTCTAGAGAGCACCCCAGCACTACCAGGTTACAATTTGTATCATACCTTCCGGCCTCAGTTACCGGATCACAGTACAAAGGGCGGAGGTGTATCCATATTCATCAAGGATACCCACATCTCCAGGTTAGTGGCACAGCATAATGCCCTAGAGATCATCCATGCGCAACTATCAGCAGGCAAAACCACATTTCAAGGCGTAGCCTGTTATAGATCACCCACCATGTCTCAAGATGCTCACTCAGCATTCCTTGAGGCATTGGAAAATATAAAGGTCCTACCCAACACCATATTTTTGGGTGATTTCAACTACCCTGGTATAGACTGGGTGAACTACCAAAGTTCTAACCCCTATGCCCAGCGGTTCATAGAATTTATAAATTCAAATGCCCTTGAACAACTGGTATGTTCTCCCACTAGAGGGGACAACATATTGGATTTAGTCATCACAAATATGGGCGCCCATTGTACCACACCCATTATCACTCCCTCTCTGGTCAGATCAGACCACAAACTGATAACCCTGGACATCCTCACCCCTCCACCTCCCCCAGTCAAAGAAACCATCGTAAAAAACCTTTCCAAAGCAAACTTCAAACTACTTGCATCAGAAGTGGAAAGCTTCACTATTCCCTTGCAGAAGGCTAATGATATCCAGGATGCAGACTCCTACACCAAGGCACTTTATTTACATCTTCAGGATTGCATGGACCGTGCTATCCCAAATAAGACCAAGACTGCTTCCTCAAGCAAGAAGAAACCAGTCTGGTGGACCCCAGACATAAGCAAACTATACAATAAAAGGAGGAGACTTGTACAAAAAAAGGCCAAATCTCAAGTAGAAAAATCATCCCTGATCATCATTAGTAAGAAATTGAGAGCCCTCATCAAGTCAACTAAAGCCAGTTTCAAAAAGAAAGTTGCCAAGGATGCCAAGGATAACCATAAGGCCTTCTATGGTTACGTCAAAAACCTAAATGGCAATGCTCAGGTCTGTTCTGAGCTAGTACAAAATGGAACAAAATACACTGACCCCACTGACATTGCCAACATCTTGGCTGACAGGTTCAGTGCAAATTTCTCCCCTCCCTCACCACCTGCAGGGCCTATTACTATTCCAGGGGATTGTGTAACTCCAATTATTAGTGATACATTGGTTAATAAGGCTCTATCTAAAGCTAAAAATACTGCCTCCATGGGACCAGATGGTGTCCTGGGCTGTGTCATACGTGAGCTCCAAAATTAATTAACCCCGTATCTGAATACCCTGTTCAGTCTCAGCCTCTCGACAGGATATGTGCCCATAGAATTGAGCACAGCAATGGTGGTTCCATTGCACAAGGGTGGGCCCACAACCAACCCTGGGAACTACTGACCAATAAGCCTGTCCAGTCTGATCTGTAAGGCAATGGAGCGAATCATTATGGAACTCATAAATGGAGAGCTTGGGAACCTCCAAACACTTGACCCCACACAGTTCGGCTTTGTCAAGGGCAGATCATGCCCCCTGAACCTGGTGGACTTCTTTGAGACAGTTACTCAGGCTATAGATAAGGGAAAGGAGGTACACACGGCTTACCTTGACCTTGCTAAAGCATTTGACACCATTCCCCATTCGGGTATTATTGATAAACTCACCAACCTGGGCATAAACCCTTATGTCACAAGATGGATCGCAAAATGGCTCTCAGACAGATCCCACAAAGTAAGAGTAGTGGGATCTATGTCCGAATCCAGACCAGTAATGAGCGGTATGCCTCAGGGCTCTGTCCTGGGGCCCCTGCTGTTTTGCATATACTTCTCAGAAGTACAGGCAAGCACTGAAGGGCTGTGGCTGACCAAGTTTGTGGATGACTGCAAACTGAGTGCTATAATAGAGTCTCCGGCCAACATGGATATCCTCCAGATGGGCCTTAATGAGACTGATGCATGGTGTCAAAGCCATGGTCTCAAGCTAAATGCTAAAAAATGCATAGTAATCCCTTTTGGAAAAAACAGAGTACCCGCAAATTACCACATAGGAGGTAACCCCCTGAGATCTAATAAGGGACCTAGGGACCCAAGTAGATAGTCAGCTTTCCTTTGATAACCATGTTGCCAAGATGGTTAGAAAATCCTTCTATGTGACCCATCTGATCATGAAAGGGTTCACATCAAGATCTAAGGATGTAGTGGTGCCCCTCCACTCTTCCCTCATCAGACCCATTATTGAGTACAATGCACCAGTTGGAATGTACCTGGCCATGCATCTCCAGCAGCTGGAGAGACCACATGGGTACCTCACTAAGAAGATTACTGGCCTCAAACAGTTGCCCTATGCAGCAGGATTGAAAAAAACTAAGGCTTTTCTCTGTTGCATACTGCCTTCTCAGAGGCAATCTCTGTCTAACATACAGAGCCATGTCCAACCCAGAACCGTTGAACATGCTCCATCTTAGCAAAACCAAATCTACTCGAGCTACACGCTCTAGGGATATAAACCTCAGCACAACAATGAATAGAACATGCTGGTGGGATAGATTCCCTTTGCAAAGACTTCCCTTGCTATGGAACAAGGTCCAGATCTACATAAGACAGAGCCCCTCACTATCACTCTTCAAGAGAAACCTTGACGAGTGGATGGGTAACAGAAAGTTTACACCAGGGATCATACCGACAGCTCTACTAGATAGAGGCCAATTGTACTAGCTGCTCGATCAAGGGCCTAGGGAACTAATAAAGGGGTGGTGAATACCGCACAACATGGCTGGGCTAATATATGCCTTTGGGCAGATACCAAAGTACCTACCTATGAACCTACCTATGAACCTAATAATATCTTATGATATTTTAGAAGACTCTCTCTCTGGCCTTATATAACCTTGCCCATAACATTTTAAGGTAAACTCATATTTATTTATTTATTTATTTATTTATTTATTTATTTATTATTTGTTGGCCAAGTTGGTCCCTTTAGGCTAGTAGACAATTTTTAGGGCAGATTTAAGGTATTATTTGCACTACTAGTGCAAATTTGACAAGGGCATCAGTGATGACACTAATTTTTGTGGTGCTTCCTGCTTCCAGTCTAGGTGCAGTGGCTTGAGAAGCAGGGAGCTTATGGCAGACAAGATCATGTCAGAAGAATTATTTGCTTTGCATGTGGAGTCTGGAGGACACTTAACAGGGAAACAGAAATTGGTGAATATTTTGGGTTTGAAGGCAGTCAAGCCTTTGCAAAGGGAAGAGGTGGAGGAGGCAGAGGCACATGAGCCTGTAGCAGCATGCAGTGAGAAGGGAGAGTCATATGTGCAGAGTAGTACAAAGGTAGCAGCACCTTTGCAAGATTCAGAAGCTATTTTCTAGAAGTAACTGTTTGAGATGGAGCGTGAGAAGCAGAAAGGATATTTTATTACAAACCTCCAACTGGAATGGTTGCGAGATGTTTATCTGCAGGATGTAATTTTTCAAATTGAGCTGGAAAGTAAGAAGGCAATTTTGTGGGAGATATTGCAAATAGAATTCTCGAAATCGATGAAACAGGGAAAGAGGGGAAGAGAAGAAGATGGAATTAAGGAGAAAGAAGCATTTATTAAGAATAAGACATAAAGCAGAAAAAGAGATGGACTGCTATGACATTTGGTATAACATAATAGCACTGTAGGGGATTTTAGCAAAAAGGTAAGAGCCTTCATTCTTACTAATAAACATACCTTTTGTGACATTATATTTGAATCAGGACCATACATGGAGACATTTTTGGAACAATATTAACTAAAGAAAAACTGTAACCCATGGAACTTGTATGTTTTGCAAACATTTAACAAAGAGACAAAAAAGAAAATCTATGTGCAGTTTTGAACTGAACTAGAAAAGAAATCATTAAAAGACTATTTAAGGACTGGATGTAAAGAAGTTATTGGCATTATAAAAAATTATTATAACAGAGGTTTATTGACTGGGGTTGGGAATGTTGTGTTGATTAAAACTGGAAAATCTAAGAATAGTACATATTCCAAGTATTATAACTGTAGAAGGAAGCAAGGGTACTTTAAAACTGGAGCCACAAAAAAATTGTTTTTTTTTTTTTTTTGGCGGGAGTGACCATTTCATTTAAAAGTGTAACAAAAGAGTGTTAAATTTGTGGCAAAGTGGGGCATGACGCAAATAGATATGAAAAGTTTTAAATGTTAAAGGCCACTTACGGATGGATTGCAAGGAAAATAAAAAAGAATATAAGGAGAAAGCGTGTAAAAAGAATGAGAATGAACAAGGGAATGAGAAGAAGGAAGAAACAGAAAGAGATCAAGGAAAAGAAGAAATAACAATATATAATAATGAGCCAGTAGAAGGTGGAGAAGTAAATGATACAAAAGACAAAAAAAGAAGGGCATGAAGGAATGATAGAAACAAATAAGGAAGAATAAGTTAGTTAGAGAGTAGTAAAGCAAAGGAAAAATATATTGGGAAAAGGGTAAAAATAAGAAGAGGAAATTTAAATGATTAGGCATGAAAGAAAATAAAAAGCAAAGGGTAAAGAAAGGGAAAAGAGCTGAGAATGTTAGCAATAAATGTGAAGAGTATAAAGAATATAAAAAGAAGACTAGGTATACAGGAATGGGGCATGACACTTCATATGGATATTATTATACTGGAAGATGCAAGACGTTTAACAGAAAATGTGAGAATAGAAGTGGAAAAGTAGAAAAGTTATATGGAGGTGAATTTATTTGGTATATAGGAAAAGAAACATGCTCAGGAACAGAATATTATGTAAAAGTTCAATAGAAATTTGGAATTTGGGATTTGTTTTGGTAATATTGGGTAGACCAACAGTTGTAGATGTGAGACAGAAAAAGCACATGTATAATTATGCCAGTTAATGTATATGTGATAAAGAAAGAGGGGGGGGTGTTTAAAAAATCTTAGATGATATAAGTGTGAATATGGATCTAATACTAGTGGGGGATTTTGAATGGGATTTGAGAAAAAGACGGAGGTGATGTTAAAATGATATCAGAAATAATTAAAAGTGGAAAGTTATATATCTGCAACAATAAACAGTGGACCTGCAGAAGGAATAATTTAAGAACCCAGATAGATTACTTTATTGTTTCAGTAAGTTTGACAATTCTGAAAGAAGGTATAAGAGTTATAGGATTTCCAGATAATTTGGCAATTTAGATAAAGATTCAGGAAAAAAGGATACATAAAAATAGTCAAATGTATTAAAAGAATAAATGAAAAATATTTAGATAAGGAAGGTACAGTAAGGGTCAGGCAATTATGGAAAGATCATGCAGGTATGAAAGAATTTTACAAGGGCCAGACATCTTGGTAGATAAGTTTTAAAGAAAAATATAAGAATTTTTAATTTGCAAAATGAAAAAAAGAAAAGAGGAGAAGAACAAATACAAAGAAGTAAACAAGTATGCTTTTAGAAATTTAGTAAGAAATAAGTCAGAAATTTTCAAGAGGAAAAGGAAATATATGAAATAAGTCAAGAGAAGATTTAAAAAGATGTTATTTAAAGAAATGTACTTTTACAACAGAAAAATAAGGTGGTACCCTTATTTAAAAAAGAATAGTAAAAGAAAACAAAATAATAAGAGAATTAAGAAATGATAGAAGAGAAAGTGTTAAAAGTCAACAATAAATAATGAATGCAATAAAAGAATATATAGAAAATACATTTATAAAAAATAAGAAAGAACACAAAAATGGAAAGTTAAAAATTTAACAAAGCAGGATAATGAAGATTTAGAAAAAAGAAATAATATTGGAAGAAGAAGAAAAATAATGACTGTAGAATCAGCAATGGGATTTGATGGAATAGAATATTATATCTGTCAATACTTGTTAGATTGGCAGAAGAAGTGCTTCATTGATGTACTAAATGAATGGTCAGATAAAAGTTTTGGTGAAGAAGAAATATACATTGGAGCTATGAAATTTATATGGAGAAAAGGGGAAAGAGAGGATATAAGAAATTGGAGACTGATAGTTTTAAATAATTTAAATGTTAAGATTTCTTATGAATACAACAGACAAGAGATTGGAGACTAAATTAAATAGAATATTAGAAGAAACAGTATTTGGGAAAAGGGAAAAGGACGCCAGCAGTTATTAATGATAATAGGAGAAATTATAAGTCAAAGTAAACTTTACTGTCATTCAGACCCACACAACAGGGTGAGCTGAAAGAAATTTTGTTGCTTTGTCTAAGAGTGCAGGCAGCTCATACAATACTAAAGGAAAAACAACAAGACTATTTCACAACACAGTAACAGTAGTAACTAGATAATATAATGACTAGGAAAACAGAAGTTAAAATCATGGCAGGTGCTTTGAGTAAGGTATTTGACAGGATACAACATGAATTTTTATGGGACATAATGAAAGAATATAAGCAAGAAGACAGTAAAAGTATTTATTTCGGCATATGAAAAAAATAAAGTAAAACTTGCAGTGAATGGTTGATTAAGTCAAGAAATAGATATAAAGAGTGGTATAAGACAGGGATGTCCAGCAAGTAGCATTTTATTTGCATTGGTTATGAATGCAGTGGTCAGTAAGGTAAATACAACATTAACAGTAGCAGAATATATGACTACAAAAGGGATCAAAGTACCAATTTATGTTTTCTTATATGGATGATATTGTTTTAATGGCAAGGAATGAAGAATGGGTGGAGGTAACCATTATGCAACTTAATCAATATTCAAGAGATATAGGAATGAGCATAAATAGTGGTAAAGATAAAGGAATAGGAATAGTAGGTGAAATCGAAAATATTAAGTTTAATATTGAAGAGATAGAAATAATACATATAAAATTTAGAAAGGAGATAGTCAGAATGCAGCAATGGGAAGAAATAATACAAAAAAATAAGGAACATAATTTTATTTTGGTAAACATATAAATTGTCATACAGAAAGAAAGTATATGGAAAGGAAGAGGTGAAATTAAATGCCACCGTGGGAGCATCAAATAGAGAAAACTATAAAGCAATTAAGACAAGAAGTATCACTGTTGGAAGAGTATAGAAGTAGGAACAGATCAACAAAAATACTCTTAAAGATAGATGTGATAAAAGCAATAAACACTATCAGAAATGATCGGGATCTGTCATGCACTATGACAAATGTTGTTTATCTTTCAGCTTTTCCCGGTTAGGGGTCGCCACAGCGGAACTCCGGTCCGCTAATGATTGGCAGTAGATTTTCACGAATGCTGAGGTGCTAGCTCGACGTTCAACCTTCAATGAAGGCATGTCCATTTACGGATGTCTTTCAAACACCCACCCAACCATGGGGAGGACATGCAGTCTCCCCACAGAAGGCACTCCCCGCACTCCAGCCGAGAATTGAACAGGAGAACCTCTTGCTGTGAGGCAACAACACTACCGCTGCACCACCGCAGATTATCATGCACTATTTCAAATAATAAACTAAAAATATCAGCACAAGCAGAAAAACATAGAAGATATTCAGATAAATATAAAGGAAAAGTACAAAATAAGCATTTTATTGATAACCCAAAAATGTTTTATAAAGAATTGGGAAACAAGGCAAAAGGAATTGAAACACCACCAAAAAAAAGAAGAAATGGATTAATTTTAGAGAAATATCTATGAAGATCTTGTGGGACATAACCAAGACTGTGAATGGATAGAAGAAGTACAAGAAAGAATAAGACGTTCAAATGCACAGGATATGAAATGGGATGAAGTATCAGCCAGAGAGATTCAAACAAAGTTAAGAAAAACTCATAATTGGAAAACCCCAGGCCAAAATGTAGTATCTAACTTCTGGTTCAAAGTATTAACGTGTTTACATGAAGATTTAGCCTGAGGAAGAACTATTTATATGCACACCCTGAACAGATACCAACCTAGTTAACAACAGGAAAAACAATACTCCTACTTAAGAGTGAACCTACAATCTATCCTAAAAACTATAGCTTATAACTTGCTGTCTGACAACATATAAACTGTACACTGGAATTGATGTTGATAGAATTTAAAGTTATTTAGAAGAAAACTCAATCATGGCAATAGAAAAAAGGGTAATAAAAGAAAGTCATATGGAACAAAAGATCATTTGCTGTTAAATAAAGTCATAGCGGAGAACTGCAGAAAAGTAAATAATATAAGTATGGCATAGACAGACTACAAAAAATATTTGACAGTATCCCACATTCATGGGTAAAACAGTGTTTAAAATAAATAAGATAAACCCAACACTGATTGATTACATTACAGTGACTATGAAACAGTGGCACACCACTTTGCATTTAAGCCATGATAAAGGATAAATTATTATTCCAGGAATAAAAATTTAAAGAGGAATATTCCATGGTGACTCTCTCACTTTTGTCTTGCATTAACCCATTAAGCTGTCTACCTAATAGATTTAAAATAAGTGTAAAGGCTTCTCATCTTTTTTTTTTTGAATGATTTATAACAGCATAATTCATCAGATGAGGAACAGAAAGCACACCTGAAAGTGATCAAAACTTCTTGAGATGATACAAGAATGTCATTTGGTCTTGATAAATGTGTAAAAGTAACCTTTAAAGGAAGACAGTTGCAACACCAAGAAAACAACGTATGATAGAAATGTGATATAAAAGAACTTGAGCAAGAAGGAGTGAATAAATATTTGGGAATTGATGAAGGATCAACAACAAAACATGAACAAATGCAAATAAAACATAGTAAGGAATATTTTAGAAGACTAAATTAATATTGAAAATAGCACTGACATCTAGGAACAAAGTCCAAGCTATAAACCAATTTGCTTTTCCTGTAATAACTTACAGCTTTGGAGTGACTGACTGTCCCCAAAATGTGTTGGATCAATTGGACAGGAAAATAGGAAGGTTCATAGGTTCATAGGTTCGTACTAGGCTATCTGCTCTAGGGCATTTATAAGCCTAGCCAGAGTGTATGTGGCTTTCACCACCCCTTAGGATGAGAATACTACGCCCTTTTAGGGTTTAGTTTACTATGCCTCTGTCTAGTAGTGACACAGAGATGACCCCCGGGGTAAACCTATGATCTCCCATCCATTCATCGAGATTTCTCTTGAATAGAGTCAGTGAGGGGCTCTGCCTAACATGGACTAGGATTCTGTTCCAGAGTGTAGGGAGCCTCTGGCTTATGAATCTGTCCCTCCAGCACGTTCTGTTTATTTCTGTGTTGAGGTTTAAGTCACTTGTTCCCGTGGCTCTGATGGATTTGGATTTTCTGAGGTGGAGCATGTCCATTAATTCAGGATTGGACATGGCCTTGTACGTCAGGCACAGATCACCTGTGAGTAGGCGGTATGCGACTGAATAGAGCTGGAGTGTTTTCAGTCGGGCAGCATATGACATATGTTTAAGACCCTTTATCCTCTTGGTGAGGAACTTTTGGGGTCTTTCCAACTGCTGCAGGTGTCGGGTGAGATACATCCCAAATGGGGCATTGTACTCAATCATTGGCCTGATAAGAGAAGAGTACAGGGGCACAATAACCTCTCTTGATCTAGATGTGAAACCCTTCATGATAAGGTGGGCAATATAGAAGGTCTTCCTAACCACTTTGGCAATGTGAGTGTCAAATGAGAGGTTACTGTCAACCTGGGTCCCTAGGTCCCTGATTACCTCTTCCGTACTTAATGGATTACTGCCTATGTGGTAATTTGTTGGTACCTTGTTTTTCCCAAAGGGTATGACTATACATTTTTTGGCGTTCAGCTTAAGGCCATGGCTCTGGCACCAATTATCCGTTTCTATGAGGCCTCTCTGAAGGATGTTTGTGTCCGCTGGAGTATCAATTATGGCACCCAGTTTGCAGTAATCTGCGAACTTTGTCAGCCACAATCCTCCTATGTTTGCCTGTACCTCGGAAAAATAAATGCCGAACAAGAGGGGTCCCAGGACTGAGCCCTGTGGGACACCGCTTGTGACTGGCTTAGAGTCTGACATAGCTCCAGCAACTCTGACCCTGTGGGTTCTGTCCTTGAGCCAGTTTGCAACCCATCTTGTGATATATGGGTTTACATTTAAGCTGGTGAGTTTGTCTATGATGCCCGAGTGGGGTATTGTGTCAAAGGCTTTTGCAAGGTCAAGGTAGGCTGTGTGAACTGCCTTACCCTCATCAATGGCCTTAGTGACTGTTTCAAAAAAGTCGACCAAGTTCAAAAGGCAGGATCTGCCCTTGACAAAGCCAAATTGGGTAGGATCCAATGTCTGTAGGTCCCCAATGTCTTTGTTTATGAGTTCCATAATGATCCTCTCCATAGCTTTGCAGACCAGGCTCATCAAGCTTATGGGGCGGTAATTTCCAGGGTCCGTAGAAGCACCGCCTTTGTGAAGTGGGACCACTGTTGCCATACCCACTCTTTGGGTACGTATCCTGTAGTAAGGCTAAGATTAAACAGCAGCCTTATGTGTGGGTTTAGTTCCTCTTGGAGTTCATGTAGCACACAGCCCGGGACACCATCCGGTCCCATTGATGCTGTGTTTTTAGCTTTAGAGAGGGCGGCTCTCACCTGGGCATCTGAGATGTTAGGGAGGCTACACTCTGCTGGGATAGTTATTTCTCCTTTTGGGGGGAGGGGGAGGAGAAATTTGCACTGAACCTGTCTGCCAGAATGTTGGCAATGTCAGTGGGTTCAGTGTATTTTGTGTCATTTTGGACTAACTCTGAGCATATCTGGGAGTTTCCACCCAGGTTTCTAGCATAGCCAAAGAAGGCCTTGTGATTGTCTTTTGTGTCTTTTGCGATTTTTCTTTCAAAGTTGGCCTTGGATGATTTTATGAGTGATCGTAGTTTTTTGCTAGTACTGATCAGAGATGCCTTCCCTTTTAGGGATTTTGCTCTGTCATGTAGTAGCTTCCTTCTCCTGTTGTAAAGTTTATTTATGGCTGGGGTCCACCAGACCGGGTGCCTGCCTTTGGGGGAATGGGTCTTGGTTTTATTTGGGATTGCATGATCCATGCATTCTTGAAGGTGCCCATAGAAGGTATTTGCAAAGGATTCAGCAGTGTGGGTTGTGGTTTCCACTGGCCCAGGGGCCTTGAAAGATACCACTTCAGTCTTAAGAAGTGTGAAGTTTGCTTTTGAGAAGTTCTTCACTGTGGTCTTTTATGTAGGGGGTGGGGGCGGGATGTGGATTTCCAGTGAGATTAATTTATGGTCTGATCTTACCAAAGAGGGATGTACTTCCGGTGTGGAGCATTTTGGCCTCATGTTTGTGATGATCAGGTCTAGTATATTGTCTCCTCTTGTGGGAATGGTGACTAGTTGTTCCGTTGCATTTGAGTTTATGAATTCTAGGAACCTTTGGGCTAGGGTGTTGGGGCTTGAGTAATGTTCCCAGTCTATGTTTGGGTAGTTGAAGTCTCCCAAAATGATGGTATTTGGAGAGACATTCATACTCTCCAGTGTCTTCAGGAAGGCTGTGTGAGGTTCCTGAGTTTTGAGAGGGTGGACTGTAGCATGCTACAAACTGTAAGGCAGTTTTGCCTACGGTTAGTTGCACCTGGATAGTCTCCGATGCTTCGTGCGTTGCCACTAACCTGGAGGTGTGGGTATCTTTGATGAAAATGGATACTCCCCCTCCTTTTGTGGTTCGGTCCAAGTTTTGGGGCCGGAAAGCATGATATGAGGTAAAACCTGCTAGTGCTGGGGTGCTCTCAGGAGCCTTGAACCAGGTTTCAGTCACTGCACAGACATCAATGTCCTCCATACTGAGGAGGGCTTCGAGGGCGTGCATCTTGAGGTTTAGACTTCTGGCATTGAGCAGCATTACCCTTAGTTTTTTTCCACTTGTGTTTTCTAGGGAGGTAGGTTTGTCATTTGAGCTTTGCCTAAAAAAGGCACTATGGGGGTGGCAAGAGCCTTGGCCAATATCCGGAAGCCCAGGGGTGACAGGTGCAAGCCATCCCTTGCGAAGCAGCATGGCTTGTCAAGCATGTCATACCAAGCAGACAGACACTGGATCCCCTTAGAATGACACCAGTAATTAAGCCAATTGTTAAAACTGATCATTTTGTCTTTGTACTGTGGCATCATTCTTGGTGAGGGTAAGATGCTGCTCAGGGTCAGGGTCATACCGGCCTGGGCTACATAATCAGAGAGCTCCTCTATGTCTCTTTTCATGTAGTCCAGGGAGGTACGTCTCAGGTCGTTCACACCGGCATGTACAATGACTGAGTCATATTTGTACTTGCTGTGGAGTGACCTGAGTGCTTGTGTTATGTGGCGGATTCTAGCTCCCGACAGGCAGCTTACTGTGACCCTCTCCTTGTTCAGTCTGGTGAGCGGGACGTCAGTGTGCCTGACTATGGAGTCACCTACTACAAGTGTGTCTGGCATGTTGTTTGGCCTTAAGGGCTGTGACTGTTTAGCACACTGACTTTGTGAACTATGTGTTGCATGTGCTATATGTTAAGGTGGTGGTTGCTTGGTTGTCTGCTTTGGATGCCTCTGTTGTTTTTGTAGATTTTTAATCAGCGCCTCCGAGTATGTTTTTGTGTATTTATATGTTTGGTTTGCAATTGCGATAGTTCTATGTGAGACTGGGTTTGTGGTGTGCGTGGTTACCTTCTCCTCCTGACTGGTCTTGCCAGTACTGAATTGAGAGAGCTCAGCCTCCAGTTTGGCTATATAGTTGCATCTCTCGCATATATTTGTATTTGTTGGGAGGAGGAGAGGGTTGTCTGTGTAGATGAGGCAATTGTAACATTGCCTCAAGATTCCCAGATTCACCAGCTGAACAGGAGAGGACGCCAGCAACTGACCCTTCGACATGCTAGAAATAGTGAAAAAGATTGCTGTGTAACTGAGTCAGAAAGGACCTATAGGGAAATGGGTACTCAACAGAATTTAGGTGAATTAAGTACTTTTCGTTTGTTTAAGAGTGCTTTACCTGTATACAAAATGCAAGTAGAACAGTTCTAAGGGAAAAATTGAAGAGCAGACTTGGCGGAGCCAGAAAAAGTTTAACCTTGTTTATGCGCACGACCGTGCAAAGTCGTGCAAACGCGGATTTTAAGCAGTGAACTACAAAAGAGCTAGGAATGGTCCCAAACAACCAATTACTAACAGCTTCTTGTGCTGAGGTCACTTCCTCCAAGGATAGGTAGGCTGCTCAAGGCTCCCCACTCCCACTGGTGAGCAAAGAAACTTCCTTCTATCCAAGTAAGGTAATGGACAACACAGGAACTACACCACAGCCCAGAATACAGCAATGCCTGTATACTGGTCTAGACTAGTCAAGAAAGGCAGGAAAACAAGGATTATTTTTTGTTTTTTTGCTTTTTTTGCAGAAATACACAGAAAATGCAGAGACAGTGATAAATTAGTTACACGGGCTAGCACACTTTAGTGGGCAGCCTCCACAGTTCAATTAAACAAACAAACAAGCAAACTTTCGACTAAATTCGACTAAATGTAACTTTAAGTGCAGATTTTAAAATAAATGCAGTAATCAGTAAAAAAAACAGTTCAGGCTAGTTAAAAGTAAGCAGCAGAAGCTATTTTCAGTGAAAAAAAAAGCAAAGATGCTTCATGTTTATCAAATGATTTATAAAAAAATCAGTATATACCAAGAATATATATTCCCCATTCTGAAGGCGATATGGGCCTCCTCAAAACTGATTACATGTATAGATCTGCAGTTGTAGGACTATATACATATCTGCTGACCTCACAAGACCCAAACATAGTGAAAGTTTTAAAACATGCGAAGAATAGGTCTAAGATGACTTCCCTACTTTGTTTAGCAGAAGCATATTGGTGACAAGCGGGAATGTAAATCAGACCAGAAGTAGATTAAAATCAGGCAGAACTGATTGTGCCAAAAAAACAAAAGAAGGAATATAAGGTAGAGAATCAGATGAAAAGGCAAGAATGTGGAAAATGCATACATCTAATTGCAGGTATAGAAAACTCTTGAAACAACCTCATGTTGATCAGGATCAAGTGCAGGAATTGTTAAGGAAAGGTGAATTTAAACCAAAAGGTGAAAGGTTAATATTGGCAGCCCAAGATACTGGGCTAAATACAAGTTGGTTTACAAAGTCCATTGAACATGTGGGAGAAAAAGATAAATGTTTGGTTTTATAAAACAGCTGCACATCTTGTTGCTGGGTGTGATATACTAATGGCAGAAGGACTGTATACTGAAAGGCATAATAATGTGGCAAGACTGTTGCAATGGGGATTGTACAAACATTATGATATTGAAGTAGCTGTAAAATATTGGAAACATGAGCCATAAAGCATTATAGAAAATGTTGACGTTTATATCATATCGGATCACCCATTACTAACAGTTCAAAAAATAGATGTGAGAAAACCAGATGTAGTGGTCAATGAAAAGAAGACAAAAGCAGTATTGCAGTATTGATCATGGAAATTGCTACATCAGTGACTACAGTATCTTACATACAGAGATGGATCCCCTACACTACACTAACACACCACAAACCCGACAGCCAAAATGCCGACACCAAAACACCAAAACCACACAATACCGACAGTCCATACTACCAAACACCATAACACCGACTCACAACACACACACACAACACCAGTACACCAAAAACCTTACAAGCACACACTAAACTACACCTACACTAAACCTTACATACACAACTATCTATGCACTAACCTTAACCCAAACTCTAACCCTAAGGTCCGTCACTATCGCACACTTACTTTACCCGTACCCTAACCCTAAAGTCCATCACTATCGCACACTTACCTTACCTGTTAATAGATGTTAAGGGGTAAATCCCCGGGAAGGATTAAGCAATGAGATTCTTGATGTGATTAAGAATGAAAAAAGGAGATTTAGTAAAATTCAACAGTGTCACAATTTTTGTGGAGTTTAGGTATAAATAGTTTACTTGTTGGGTCTATATTATGCTGCCAAAAGACATGTTCAGCGATCACATCTTCATCGGCAAATAAGCAGCAAATGCTTAAATCAAGGAAAGGCTGCATCAGTGATTTTTTTCCCAGGGGGAAAAAAGCACTTGGTCATCATCGGGGATTTGCTGTTTTTCCCGCTGTAGTGCGATCTCGAAGATGGTATATTGGTTTGTGTGGTGTTTAGTAGGCCAAGCGCTTTTTTCCCCTGGGGAAAAAAGTCACTGATGTGGCCCTTTGTTGATTTAAGTGTTCACGGTTTATTTGCCAATGAACACATGTTTGCTGAACACATCTTTCAACAACATAATATAGACCCTACTTGTTAAAAGGTAATATGCTTTATAAAGTTGATGTGCAAAGATTATTTATTTTGTGATGAGCTAGAGACAACAGAACATTTTTTCAGGTGTCAAAGAAATTATGGAATAAGGTTTTTTGAGTCTTTTCCTCTGGGAAATATAAGAAAGATAGAACAGAATATATTAATATGAATATGCGTGTGTATGGGTTTATGGAATTAAAAAAAAATATTACTTTATAAATTGGATAAAATTATTAAAATTATGATTGGGGTGATTTGGAATATATGGGATGCTAGGATGAAGGAAGTGCTATTTAATAGAAAATGTAACATATCTAAAATATTAAGGAAAACAATAATGTGGTTGAGATGAAAAGGGTGAGGAAATAATTATCTGATGCTTTTGTTTATGGTATGTAATTTTATAAAAATGGAGGAGTTTGAATGTATTTCATGTAAATAATGGACTTCCACTCTTTTCAATAGGTGCTTTGGGGTCTTCAACATCGATCTGAGCTGTCACCAACTGAAGCAGATGAGAGCTTGTTTTAACATCTCATCCATAGGATGACATACTCAGGAGTGCAGCACTCCTATGCTGTACTGCAGTATCAGCAATGGATCTACCTTGTGTGGAGATAGAACCCACATCCTTCCACACTAATGATGAGTCTGCTACCTGTTGTGCCACTTACACTGCCATACAGTAAGGGGTTGTAGTTTTCTATTATTTTGCAAACACTGGGGTCATAAACCTGCTGAGAGTCTAGAAATATATAGTTATTTTACTATGTACTTTTCAGTGGAGCTGTGTTCCTGGCATAAGTGTGAAACTTTTTCAGATGATCAAAGTTGGACAATTTTTATGGATACATGTAATTTTGCAGGACAAACCATTCCTGCAACCAGTGCAAAGGACTGCACTTTACCTTGTTGACAAAATAAAAGCTCACTTTTATTGAATTTGAGTTGTTTCTGCTGTTTCATGCCATATTAATGTGATACAGTTACAAAATAAAAATTGTATACAGCTATTAGAGGAAATATTTGATATTTGAAAATGCTCATTTTTCCTCTCAGAACACAGTTGCTTAAATATGGACTTTCTTGCATAAAGAGAGATAGGTAATAACCCTACCTGGAGCTACACATGTATCAAGCCATTGAAGATTCTCAGCTCTTTTCCTTTGTAGACAGAAGGTGAAGAAATCTAGTAACAGCAGGAGAAGGAGACTGACTCGAGGAGCTAAATATTTCCTATATTTTTAATATAATTTAAGCACTATCATAAGTTCATAGGAGATTGATAGGCTAACGGCACAAGAGCACTTACAAGCCTAGCCAATTTTTCCCAGATTTTACCCTATTTTCTGTACCTTGGGGAAAATTAGCAGGAGGTCAGCAAGCAGGGTATTGACTGGTTTTACAGACTGCTTCTGTCCATATGGGACACGGGCACCACCCCAGGAGTGAATTTGCGATTTCTCATCCATCAGTACAAATTGCATTTGAAGATGGTCAGGGACAAGCTTTGATTCACATGAAGCCTATTTGAGAGGAGAAGCAATCTCTGGGACATATATGTGTCTCTCCAGCATAATCTATTTATGTCAGAGATGAAGTTTAGATCTATGGAGCAGATAACCATCATATAGATAGTTTTGCGAATATGCAACATTTCCGTCGGGACTGGGTCAGAGACTGTCTTGTAGGTCAGACACAGATCACCCTTCAGTAAACTAAGGAAACTGAATACAGTAATAGGGTTTGAATAGGTCCATATATGACATGTTGGTTATACCCTGTATTTTTTTGTGAGAAACCTCTGAGGGCACTCCAACTATTGCAGATGCCTGGTGAGGTAAATGCCAAAAGGTGCATTGTACTCAATTATTGGTCTGATGATGCCTGAGTACAGTGGTACTATGACATTCTTAGATCTGGATGCCATTTCTTTACTTATAAGCTGAGCCACACAGAAGGATTTCCTCATCACCATGGACACAGGTTGTCAAAGTTCAAATTACTATCTATCTATCTGAGTACCCAGATCTCTCACCACTGGGTGTGATCTTAGGGGGTGCTATCAACATTGTAATTTGCAAGGGTATTTGATTTCCCATTTAATTTGAGGCCATGGCTCTGATACCAGTCATAAGTCTGGATCAAACCTTAATGTAGAATATCAGCATCATTTGAGGAATCAGTGATTGCCCCCAACTTGTAGCAATCAGCAGACTTGGTCAGCCAAGGGCAATCTACATTTGCCTTGACATCTGTGAAGTATATTACAAACAGGAGGAGGTCCAGCACTGAGCCATGTGGTACTCCACTGGTGACTGACGTCTTGCTGGATGTGGATTCCCCCACTCTAACAACATGTGTCTTATCCATGAGCCATTTGGCTATACATCTGGTGATGTAAAAACATATGCCCAATGTTGTGAGTTTATCTATAACAAAAAACAAGCAACTCTTGGAATATTCACAAACTCCAAAAACACAAATGAATTCTGTGCATTGAAGTCAATAGGACAATGGGTAACAGCAAAGAGAATCCAGTTATGTTCAACCAAATTTTTCATTTTTTTTTTATTTATTTAACATTTGTTTACTGGGAAAGTCCAACTTGGAATGAAGCCAATTTTCAGTGGAGGCCAGGGGAAAAAATGCTCTACATGCATGACTTTGTAATTCAAATGTAGATAACATAAAATTAGTCGAGCGTTTTTGTTGCTGACATTAGGAACTGCATCAGAACAAATAATCTTCAAATATCTACATTTGAATTAAAAATGTAGTTGAACACAACTGGATTCTCTTTGTTACCTGTTGTCCTATTGGTTTCACCACACTGATTTCATCTGTGTTTTGGAAGTTTGTCTATAACACCTGAGGTGGTACTGTGTCAAATGCTGTAGCCAGGTCAAGGTAGGTGGTATACACTGTCTTATCCTCATCCATGGCCTTGGGGACCTATTCAAAGAAGTCCACCAGACTGAGCAGGGAGAGAATCTGTCCTTGATGAAGCTGAACAGGGTCTAGAGTCTAGAGATTTTCTATGTCATTGTTAATTAGGTCCATGACTAGTCAGACATATGAGTCAGTAGTTTCCTGGGACAGTTGATGGTCCCTCCTTGTGCAGAGAGATGACTGCTGCTGTCCTCCACTCTACTGGGGAAAAACCTGTCTGGAGACTATGGTTAAACAGAGATCCAACTGGGTCTACTAGGTAATGTTTCAAGCTATTTAATAGGCACACTGGAATTCCATCAGGGCCCATTCTAGCTTTAGAGAGTGCAGTGATAACTTGTTCTTTTGTGATAACAGGCAAAGGAATGGTAGATTTATTTTATGGAGAGTGACCAGAGGTGATGAGGGGTGAAATTTCAGTTGAATTTATCATCCAGTAGGTTTGTTATTTACTCTGGCTGAGTATAGGTAGTGTCATCTACAGCCAGCTTAGCAAATAGTTGAGTGTTTCCCTTAAGATTTTGGATATAACTAAAACATGCTTTGTGGTCATCCTCTGCTTGGGAGACTATTTTAGCCTTGTATTTAGATTTTGAAGACTTGACTAGTTCCATGACTTGCCTGTTGAGACTAATGAGGGATTTTTTGTCTCTTTTGTGATCTATCCCTCTTACTTCTAGGCAGGAATTTCTTCCTTCTGTTGTATAGTCTTTTTATGCCAGGGGTCCACCAGGTTGGTTTATTTTTCCAGGTAGACCTAGTCCATGAATCTCTAAGCCTGCATGCTAGTGGTCATGTATGTTTCCCATTTTATGGAGGAATAGTTAAAATTGCCAATGTGTAGTTTCTTGGGCTGATTGATAAGTGATTCTAGTAACTTCAGGTATGTAGAGTGGTTTCCATGGTTCATGGTTTGGCAATAGCTATGATATGGTGGGGGATATTGCTTATGGTCAGCTGGACATGAAATAGCTCAAGTGAGTCACCCTGCTTGACCAATCTAGAGGTATCATTGCTTTTTATGTAAATGGAAACACACCCTCCTTTCATTTTTTTTCCTTTTCAGAGGGTGGTCTGCTATTTATTTATTTATTTATCTAACCTGGTAGGGGGAGGGATACCTGTGTGTCTCACAATGGAGTCTCCTACTACCAAGATGGTTGAATGTGCGGTGTTCCACCTTAGAGGCTTGCTTGTGGAGACACGTGATATGTATTTTTATGTGCAGTGGTTGGTGTTGACTTGGCTTTGTTTGTATGTGGTTTCTGAGGGCAACATATGGGAGGCCCCTGAGTTTTTTGGTAAGTTACTTGTGAGTACCTCCGCATATGTGGGTTTATGTGCTGAGAACTTATTTAGTGAGGGAATGATGTGCGTCTACTGACAACCTGTTTGGCATTTGATTTGTCAGTATGTGTGAGTCATGTCTCAATTTTCATAATGTGCCGACATCTCTCACATACTGCATTGTTTGTTTCAGGATTAAGTAGTTGTCAGTATACATGCGACAATTCCTGCATTACCATAGGATGCTCAATTCAACCAGGCTGGCCATAGAGATATCAAGAAAGTGCCTATCCATGTTTTCAGTTTTTTTACTATGGGTTTAACCACGGAGAAGAATGAAGAAATTTAACAGGACTGGCATAATAGCAGACAAATGAAGAATGGGTGCAATACTCAGTGTGAACTGAGCTATACAACAGGGTGCTTCTGCTCTGTGTGCAAGTCCAATACTCCTAGAGCAGCAGTGGGACTGAGGAAGGTTGCAGAGATAGTTATTCTAAGGGAAATTTTAACTTGATAGTGTTTGCATCTTTACTGGGCACTGCTAACCAGAGCTGCACAGAGAAAATCATAGCTCTAACACTGGGCTTATATAGAATTAGAAAAACAAGTTTTACAACAGGAAGGCCTACAGACTTACCAGGAAAACACACAATCAGCTTTCAGCCAGTAGCTCCCAACTCAGATAGGTTTGCTACAACACACTTCTGCCACAAGAGTCCAGTCAGAAAACACTCTCCATGTAGAAATGTTGATTTTAGAGCTCAAGTACAGGGAAACCACACAATCTAGATCTATTGTGCTGTAAAACTAGCAGACACAACGTAATTGAGTACCGCAGCAGCAGCAGTGGTAACAGCTAAGCTTTGAAAGTCTACTGAAGTGTGATAAATGTAACAATTAATACAGGATTTTTATTTACTGCAGTAACACTAATCAGCATAAGTGCAAAGTGATACTTATTGTCATTCTTTTAGCAGCGGATGGCTTTAGATGCAGCAGATTCACTCTAACTCTCAGGCAGAGCAGGCAAACCAGGAGCTCTGAGGAACTGAGCATAAATGTGCACAAACACTGGGCAGAAGAAGAAGAAATCAACTGTTACTGTGTCTTTAAAACTTGAAAAAGGATCTGACCAAGAGAATGTCAAGGGATAAAAGTAACAGAATCTGAGCTATAGCTGTCCCTTCTAGCACCCAGGGCCTCTCCACACTCTGTTGCCTCTAACTCTGAATTTAATAGCAAAAAAAACAAAAAAAAGGTCCTCTCCCAGGCTAGTGCTTTAGATATTCATTCTACTTTCTTAGCCAGGTCCATTTCTTCAACAATATGTGTCCTTAAGTAGTCAAGGAGCAAATTTTCCACTGTAGAAAACCACTTTTTACTTTCATAGCAGACAGCTTGCTTTCCTGACAGTAATAATATCTATCAGAATTAATTTCCACCTGTATAGCCAATACTACACTACCGACCACGTGACATCTGCTTATCACGCCCTCCTAACACCGTGTGCCTAGAGTGACTGCCCCCTTTTCCCCACCTCAGCTACACTTCTGTTTAGAATCTCTCCTTAGAGATTCTCAAAGTTAGCATTAAATTCTGAGTATGCCATTTTAAGCAAATGCAAACAAAGATCTAGTATGAAAAGTAAAGTCCATTAAGTTCCTCTTCTTCAGGACACAGGAAGCATTATGGGAAAGCTAAAGCCCATACAAAAAACTTAATCATGTCAGTTTGTCCACCCAATCGTAACAGAAAAAAAAACTGCAAAGCAAGGATATTGTACTATAGCATACATGCACAGAAGTTCTACTTTAATTTATATTCTGAGCTATAAAATAACCCAATCTCCCTTTTCTATTGTTCCTGAGAGCTGTGTAACTTCTTTTTCTTTAGATATTCCCTGGGCAAGTTATTCTCTGCTGAAAATGTAATATTTTTCCTGGGCAAGCTATCCTCTGCAGAAAATGTAATAAGCTGTAGAGACATGATGTTCTTGTCCTAATGTTTTGATATATGATTTAGCTACAGGCTCATTGTGAATAAAATATGAACTGCTATGCAGCTATTTGCTTTGAGGTTAAGTTCTGATAACCACAGAGCAAATTACGAAACTTCCAGCTGTTTAAAAGTTCAAAATGTTAATTTGTGAATGATAAAATTTTATAATTTATTCAGTAAGCCTTTTTAAAATACACATTTTAAGATTCTTCAGATCTCTTTATCACTGTCTGGACTCGAAACACTAAAACTGGCATCTGAAGTAAACTTAAAATTATAGCTGCTAAATAATTTTACACTTTTCATTAAATTGAAATACTGTTATATCGGACAAATAGCTTCTGTTACATGCATGTATGTGCATATACCCATTTCTTCTTGATATCAATACCAAAGAATGGACAAAAACTTACACGAGAACTCTCCATAAATATAATTAGCACATTATTGTTCCAAAGACATTTAAATAACCAAATTTCAACAACAACTGAATAGTTTTATTACCATCTCTCAGCCATATACATATTAATGTGACACGGCTCACCTCCCACTTCTGTTCTATGATAGCCATATATATAATTATTTATAAACCTGCTTTATACACCACCTCTTAACTACAATATTAACATTTTCTGCCCTACCCATTTCCCCTCCTCACCTCAAATTTGTTGAATCTGTAAAAACTAATCACATATCTATTTTGTATTTGCCATACCCACTAAAACACCTCTTCAAATGCTCAATGTCCAACAACTACTAATGCATAAATATATTTTATACAGTAATAGTTTCCTTTATTTCATATGAATGTACTCTAATTAGAAAATGAATATATAACTGCTAAATTTTATTAACTTAATGTCTGTTTGCGTATGTTACTGAATGACTGTTTGAAAACATTTGCAATACGCTGGAGCCAATAAGACAAACCTGGTAAACAAAAGTTTGTTTGTGTCTTTCGGCTTTTCTCGGTTAGGGGTCGCCACTAAACAAAAGTAAAATAGAAAAAAAAAACCTCTGCTCAACTCACAAAGCAAAAAAATATATATACATTTTAAACTGGATAGAAAGCAACAGTCTAAATTGTGATCTGACATTTTCACCATGGACTAAGGGATAGCAAAGGCATTAAAAACATGTTACTGGTACATGGATGGATCTTTCACATAATGGTGGCTTTAAAAACATGTTACTGGTACATGGATGGATCTTTCACATGATGGGTCCAGTGATTATACTTTTTTGTTTTTAGAAATTATGAAAATACTATATTCAACATCTAATTTGTCACTAAAATTACTTCTAGTATTCCAGTCAAATTATAATGCATGATTCATACAAAACAACATTTTTCCAGAAATAAGACAAACAGCAAAGGTGCAAATAAGTCTAATTGATTTTACTTAGGAAGTTGGGCGAGGAATCAGTGATCTCCCATTAAACATCTGACATTCCAAAGGGGTGAGTAATGTACTGGGGGATCCTGGTAAGAAGAAAGGCACCTATTCTGGTATGAAATCTGATTCAGACATCATTTAGTGGAACTGCCATTTCCTTTCACTGTTTAACCAAGGCTCTTGAAAAGCTGCAATTAATGGTTCAGAAAAATAAATAAATAAATAAAAGTAACAACTATTGCAGGTACAGGTAACGAGTGTGGAAACATTAAAAATATTTAAATTAATCAATTAATTAATTAATTCATTAATTATTAATATTATTTATATAGTAAATCATTCATTCATTTGATCTGAATAAAACATTTAAGGTGTTCACAGTCAAAGAGATTTTGTGTGTGTGTGTGTGTGTGTGTGTGTGTGTGTGTGTGTGTGTGTGTGTGTGTGTGTGTGTGTGTGTGTGTGTTTGTGTATACTCACGTGTGTGAGTGGGTGAGTTTATACATCTGTGTGTGTGACATCCTGTATATATATATTTGGGCTGTAAATTTGTTTTTAGAACATCAGTGAAACTATTAAAACTTTGCTTAAATAAATAAACTAAATAAATAATTAAATACATAATATTATGGATAATACTGAATATGTGTAAAACAACAAAATGTATACACAGAGGCTAAGTGACACAGTTTCATTTCATAATATAAAGCCACAAAAGGCACTCGGAAGGGCCCCTCCAAAAACAAGCAGCACAGTAACGGGAAGAAGGCTTTATTGCAAGAAACACAACACACAGCATATGAATGATGTAACAAAATCACCAGCATTTTCGTCAAAAGACTTGTGCTGTACTGTGCATTATATTTCTTACAATAAAGCCTTTTTCCCCCTTACTGTGCTGCTCATTTTTGGAGGGACCCTTCCGAGTGCCTTTTGCAGCTTTATTAGTTTAATTTGGCACTGGACTTCAATTTTTTTGTGGTTTCATTTCTTCATATAACTGAATTGTCATAACATGCCCAGCATTTTGCTACTGCCACTTAAATAATGTGCATTAATAAAAGTCAGGAAATTGCAGTCTACACTCATTATACGTGATAATAAGCCTGAAGTGCTTTGACTATGATCTATGGAAAGCTTGCATAGTGAATGCTATGAAATGGCTTTTCATACAACTGAAGGCTGTACTCTGCTCAGTGGTGAGTTTTTGGAGCTGTATATCAATGCAGTAGTCTGTGGGTGGGGCCTATGCTAATGAGCTTTTTTGCATCCATGTCAGTGCACTGGGCTGGAAGGAAATTTGCTCAGTAAGGTAATTCACAGAGGTGCACACTATGTGTACGTATGTATAACTGTGCAGTTGTTTTGGCTGACTCTCTCTCTCTCGCTCTCTCTGTGGTCTCTACAATTGGACTGAGAAGGCTGACTACAGCAGAGTTACAAACTACAATGACTTTCGTGTAATTAGCCTACCATTTTTGATAGTTTCTAATTGTAGGTAAAGTATGCAAACTATGTGTATGTGTGTTGTGGGGGGGGGGGGCTGTCATTGTGTTCTGATATGAATGCGTCTTTGAGTCTATGTATGTCTGATGGGAATATTGTGCACCTGTGTGTTGTCTAAGCATCAGCGCTACTTACTAGCACAGGATAGGATGATGCTCCTCTGAGCAGTTGTTTCAAGTGCTCACCTGTGTGAGTCATTGTCATGCAAATGTTATTATTAATATAGTTCAGTGACATGTAATTTGTTTGCATCTACAACTCAAATTAAATAGCAGAGACATAGGGTCATTTGAGCTTCTATGAAGTATGATTATAAATCCTTGCCTATATTTATTTTTGAACAGAGTTATTTTCCGTAGATGGTCTCTTATCTTCTGCCATCATTTAATAAATAAAAAAAGAATGCTTCAGTTACATATAATATGCAGCTATGACAATTTTTCATGGTAGACATATTATGCTGTCTTTCCCCACTATCCTTAAAATGAAGGAAAGTATTAAAACTATTGAATATTTCTTCATACGGCTTTTTTCCACTATTTGACAACAATGCTATACAAAACATTATCTTTATGCTTCTGAGAATTCCAACTTTCATTTTTGTGTTTCTGGTCATTCTAGAAGTTTTATTCTGAAAATATGTAGAACTAATGAATAGCATTTTATTCAGCAGTTACAAATAAGGCAGTTCAAGCAAACAAGAGCATGTTCAAACAGCACTGCTTGCGAATTACATGAACCACAGAAATGTTTACACAAAAATACTTACCTGTTCTACAGACTACTGGCTTCATCTTATTTGTGCTCTTAAATTTAATGCAGATCAGATTGCTTCATCCTGTCTGCCTTGCCATTTAGTGTTATGCAAGAGCATTGTAGCTTTTTTAGGGAATTAAATGTAGATGAAACATTGTATGGCATGAACTGTTCGCCATTTTGGATTAAGCATTCTACCATGTCATGATGCATGCAATTTCATAAAACGTTTGGTTGGGAACATGAAAGTGCAGTAACCAGAATGTGTGAAAATAGCTAAGTTCAGTGGATAGTTCAGAGTCCACAATTCATAAAACCTATTTCACTGAACTGGGCAAGTGTAAGGAAAAACAACACATCTACAGAAACATATCAAAAGGTGATGGAACCTCAAAGTAGGTTATACACAGTTAAGTGATTGTAGGGGATATCTGCTCCACAAAGCAGTGCTGGGGAAGTTCCCCACTCAGACACAGCCAGACAACACAGATCTGATGAATTCTCCTTCACCAGACTTTGTTTTCATCATCTTTAGAGGATGCATGGGAAAATCATCTGGCTGTATGCCTTGTCAAAATATAGGTAGGGAGGATAGAAGTATAGATTGAATACTGCAAATATTGTAGAACTAAGGAATGGAGACAAAAACAAAATATAAACATTGAAGATGCAGTAGCTGACAGAAAATAGGGAGGTTCTTAAACAAATTAAATATTTAGCTATAGGTTTTAAAAATACTAGGCAGTGTTCCTAGAAATAGATTGCAGCTGAGTATGCACTCTGCTCAGTTTGCCAGAGCGGGACTGCTCTGCTATGACATGCTTTGGTGACATGCATATTTATCATGGCTCTGAATCCATTGTAGCCCTACTGTGAATCTCTCTGAATCCCTTACATTGCAGTTTCAGCAATAAGAGGTATATGATCTAGCTGCATAGCACTGCGCTGTGCAGATTAAATCTGCTCAGTTAGAGGAAACTGCTTTTACTATTGAAATGAATGGATACAACATGGCTAATGGCTACATGCTCCTTTCATGGAAGTTGCATAGTACAGGCATCTCTGGATCACTGTACTATGCAACTTCCATGACAGGTAGAGGTCTCATGTATGAATCAGTGTACTGTGCCCCTTCACTATTGCCAGGATGTCCATGGTATGCAGAGGCTGAACTTACATAGGCCACACCCTCAACGTTGTTATTCCTGTGTGCTTCAGTGTGCAGCTGAGTAGTAAAGTTAGTACTCACTGCTCAGGTGCCCTATTGTGGCTTTAAGAATTACATCTCATTTGTATACTATACAAAATGGCCTTGTGTAATATGCAAACAATTATAAATATGAACATTGAAATTAAACAGAAGGCAGTAAGAAGGTTGTCCAGTAGAGATGCCTTGCTAGCAGACAACAACTGAGGGTAGACATGTTGCTTATAAATGAACATTACAGATCGCTGTGTATTGGGTGTAATTAAGAGTTGGTATGTAAAAGTACTGTTCCTGCTTTTGAATAGTGTGAGTTAATGTGCACAGCAAGAGTACAGGCAGGACCCTGAGAGAAAGATGGAAAGTCAGGTTATTAACATTGTTGTAATACAAACTGCAATACGTTGTGATGCTGGAGAACAATCAAGACTCTAAGAATGGAATCATAATAATAATAATAGAAGTTAAGAAAAAGCTGTATTATTAGTGTCTCAAAAACATAAATAATTCACAATGAAGAGAAATGACAGTTCCTTACACTAAAATATGTCCTGGTATAGTTTATTGATCACCTAAAGCCATGATGGTGATAAAACTCTACTTGCATGATTGAGAATGTGTAACCATTATAAAAAGGATGAATAACACTTACCAGAAAGAATGAAGAAGATTCCAGATACAAAAGCGAGGATAGTTCTGTGTGGTCGAACATGGCCGATATTATTCATTACAAATCCAATGAACATGAAAAAGAGACTGACAAGAGGGAAAGGAGTGGCTGAACGAATCATTTCTGCAGAGAAATAAAACATCGGTAAACAAACGTGCAAATGATTATGCTTGCCCTGCTACTCATGTCAAGCTAATTATAAGTAGTCTAGGTAAATACTAAGGCTCTGCATGGAAAGTAAACTAAGTACCGTAAAGTCTAATACATTTATTTATTTTGTGAGTTCACATTTGTAACAGAGCTTTACTAAAATGTACAATGTCTTGCCATTCCCATTTCTGAATTTTTTTTGATCAATCCATTTCTTAAAGAGAAAAACAGTTGTTTGCAGCACTGACCTCACAGTTCTTCTATTTATTTTGCCTTATCTTTCTTCCTTACTTCATTGCCATAGTTTCTATATAAAGAATCAAAGTCCCTTTCATCATATTGTCATCATACAACAGCAACCTAGAAAGAAGGTGCTGATGGTGTACTTGCAGGCATTTGCTAAGTGGATGCCTGACATGTAAGTTAAATTGCACATTTTAGTACAGATAACCTGCTCACCTCTCTGTGTCCACAACAGCAGAGTAGTGTGCTGCCACATGGACAAATGAAACTTTCATAGGATTCATCTCACAGTTAAGTTGTCTTTCATAGAATCAGAACAAGATTAATTCACCATATCACCATTTCGTCACAGAACTGGCATTTGAATGGCTGTTACAGCAACTGTCTTTTTATGTGAAACTTATTTAAATTCTGGTCAAATTTTACATTAGAAATATTGATTAACTTCTACTATCATTTGTACGATGTCTATATTCGTGAACCATCTTTTTATGAATATAAATAATTTGCATTCTATTGCAGTTTTGTTTTGATGTACTGATGTGCTGAATGTATGTAAGGCCGTTCATTGGAGAAATTCATTAATAGTTACTCCTGATTGGTTTACATCATCCAGAATTTGTAATGACTTTTTAGTAGGGCGATTATGTATTTTAGTTTAATATTTCTTTGATTCATATTAAACTTTATTCATTTATTTTAGAGCTTTTATGTACAGGAAATGAAAATGTAGGTTTTAACTGAGATGAATGATTTATGTAGATCATTCAGAACATATAGAAAGACTGTTTTATTCTTACTGGTGAACAGTGATTGTTTTAAGACATGAATGGTTGAATTTTTGTTTTATTAGCATAGGGTCTATATCATATGAATGAAGTTTTATAACTTCGAATACTATATGATCGACACCATATGGTCAAATTATAAAACTTTGAATAGTTAAAAAAAAAAAAAACAGAAAAAACAAAAAAAGTAACCTAACGGGTTAAAGCAGAGAGGCAAGCCCCCCCACACCCCCACCCTTTAAATATACCAACTCTGAGATCGCAGTATAGTGCAGTAAAGGGAAGTCTTCCCTTTACCGCATTATAGTGTGGTCTTGGAGTTGTTATATTTAAAGAGCAGGGGGTGTGGGGGGTACAGGGTGGCTTACCCACCTGCCTATAACCCTTAGTTTAGGGTTTATTCTTTTCTTTTTTTTTTTTTTGTTCACTATTTGAAGTTTTATAACTTCAACCATATGGTGTCGATCATATGGTATTCGAAGTTATAAAACTTTGTACATATAATATAGACCCTTAGCATATATTACCTCATTGGTTGAATATTTTTGGCACTATACTGGCAGAATTCTCATTGGTTGTTTTGTCACTTAAAAATGTATTTGTTTGTAATGAACTTTGATCTGATGAAGGGTTTACCAACCCGAAAGTGCTCATCCTTTTATCAATAAAGTCCCTGCTAAGCTGTGACAATTGCTGTATTCTATTTTGGATTCATACTGTTACATATTTTTGGATACCTCACCTATATATATATATATGTGTGTGTGTGTGTGTGTGTGTGTGTGTGTGTGTGTGTGTGTGTGTGTGTGTGTGTGTGTGTATCTTTCAAATATACAATAATAGGTAATTTTTGCTTATTTATAGCTTAAAACATCCTAGCCCTACTTCCATCAACATTGCTGAAAATTTTTTTTTTCTGTGAGAAATGCTGGATTTATAACAAGCATGCTGATTGGTTTGCCATCTCAGCATGAATGCTTTTTAATTTTAATGTGTTTTTATTGTATAATTAAGAAGATACCTTATTCAAATATATATATATATAAGGTGTTTAGAAACAACTACCATTGGGAAAGCTTGGGATTATCAATGATTAGAAGACAATCAGTGGAAAACCTTTGTAAGAGATTATATTGGAATGAAAGATGCACTAAACTGATTGTCTGAGAGATTAACTAATGCCTGGAATATGGTAACAAATTATATTAAAGCAAGTACTAGTTTAGAAATTTTTAAAAACAACTTTGGCATGTTATGAAGAAGAGTGTTAAGTATACTGGCAGGTTAAAACGGCATTATTACTCATGAGTGAAATAACATTTACTGAGTTTTATTCTTAATGCACTTGCTGAGGTAAGAATGTACTGTGTAAACAAATATATAAAGTAAAATATGGGTGGTGTATAAAAACAGATTTTATACACAGACCCAGAGCCCAAGGCTTGGATACTTGTATAATAGTCAGAGTGAAGGGTGTGTTCTCTCATAAAGGAGTCGGGATTTTGTATAATGTCATGGCATATATTAGAGCAGTGTACCTTCCACCAGTCTGCCACATTTCAAACATTAACTAATCGTACTTCTTTACTCTTCGCACTGCAAGCTGCTCATTTTACCACTTCATAAACTTTGAAATTGCTAGCAAACAACAGCTGATATCATCTTTAATAAATAACAAGTCCGCTGGGGTGAAGAAAAGATGGCTGACTGTTGGAACCCTTCCTTCAATACACACTGACTGCACTTCTTTGCATACATTGTTATTTATTTATTTATTTACTTATTTGTTTTTATTTTGCTGCATATGTTGTTAAAATATGTCAGGCAAGCATATAAGACTGATCAGGTAAATATAAGAGGTGTCACTCATTGGATGTACATGGCATTTTGGGATATATAAAAAATTCCACTAAGCACTCCACTTTTTGTACTATATGGTGCTTCACAAGCTAGTTTAAACAATAATACTAAAGTGTCTGTTGTACATGCTATAATTAATAGCAACAGATATTTTTTCATGTCTAGTTGATTACAAAAATGCATCTAACTGAGGTTGCTAGACAGGAAATGTCCCTTTCCATTTCCCTGGGGTGATCAAGGTAGTAAAGAGGATTCAGGATCAAAGTCCCCAGCATGGAGTGTGGGTGGCCACCCAAACTTCAAGAATGAACCTTTTAAATTCTGTTCCAAACTCTTTTTGCAAAGGTATTATTTGCCAACAAATTACAATACTGCTATAATTTTGTGGTTCACTGTATAACTTATAGTAAGACAAGTTACCTGGATTTATGACAGTAAGTTAGTAAGTCTTAGCTGGTGCATTGCATAAGTGTCGTAATAGTTTCATGATAGAACTATATTCTCATGTAAAAATTTTATGGAATTTCAATGTAAATTTCACTTGATTTGGAAAGCTGTTATTACAGTCCTTTGGTCTGGTTTCATGGTCTGGATTCTTTCTTTTAGCACAAATTGCCACATTTAGCCACTTGGGACTCCTTTTGAAGAAGGGGAGACAAACATACAAAATTCTTGTACATATTATTTTAGATAACACAGAATGGAAAATACTACCAGCATAAATAATATAAATAACCTAGGTGAAGCTCTTCGTGAATTCATGAACAGCCATTGTTATTTTATTCAAAAAATTCCTGACATTAAAATGATAATTTTTTTTTTCTTTGAATGGTTATAAAGAAAAATGACTGCACAGAAAAGTAAAACATTAGGGAAATCCAGGGATGTTATGATACTAAGATAGCTAACCATCACTGTCACTGACAAATGTACGCATAACAGTAGCTGTCGTTTGAGAATGTTTGATTAATGTGCTATTTGCTGCACATAACTGACTGCTCACTTGGGAAAAGGAACAGGTTACTAATAAAATAACTTGGTAGTGTCCGAAGAATTTATCAGCGAAGCATATCTGTAATGCTCTGTAGATAAGAAATTGAGAGGCAAGACCAGTGTGTTGCTTATTTGTCAGACGCAGCCATGGGAAAGGAATATTGCAGAGCCAGTATTTGGCAGAGTGACAGCAAGGTTTTCATTTACATGAAAAGACAGGCACAGCTGAATGATTGATTAAGGAGTTGTGTGTACTGAGTAAAAAGGCTGCCTGGAAGGGGGTGCTGAGAAATTTTAGTATAAGAATGAAGCTCAGTTCTGCACTATGATATTTACAAATGCATCTTCAAAGAGCTTATCCGTTCAGAGCATTTACTTTACAAGGCAAGTACATCTAATGATAGCACCCATAGCAACTATCTTTGCAGGCATGCTCACTGTTCTAATCATATTATAGATGATACATCATACAGAATACTAATCATATTATAGATGATACATCATATAGAATATTCTACTTTTACACCTAAGATTACTGGTTTTCTTTCTTTCTTTTTCTATCTTTCTTTCTTTTTTTTGCAGCTGAAAGTATTATACCCAGTGACAGCTTCATGAATTTTACTGAAACTGTTAAACTACATTGTGTGCCTTGTGAACTCTTTAGCTTACCAACTGCAACTCCTAAGTATGTGCAGTCTATAAATTCTGCCTGTGCCTTCCTACATTTGGTTCTAATGGCAGCAGCCTCACTCTTTTGTGATTGGGTTATTGTCTATTGTATCCAAATTGATGGCATTACCTACTTACTGTGTACCTTGTTATATTTTAACTCTTTAACCACTGTATCACATTGTAGTGACAATCACTGTAGTTGTTTATTGCCAGCATTCACAGACCATTGCATGTCTTACTACAGTTATGCCTGCTAACTACTGTTTTACCCTAAAAAGTCAGTGCTTTCCAGTTAACATTGCATATATATAAACTATTGACAGCATATCTTAGTCATACTACTGGAAAACATAACTTGCTTCCTAAAAATCAACACATATTTTTTAAAGATGCTAACTGTTGCTTTTTCACATCTGAAATTATTTTGCTCAAATATCTGCACAGTTGTATCTTCCTACATCCCTCAAAGCTGTCAGTTTTCCATTTTTTTTCATGAAGTTCAGATCGCTATACCAGTATTGAAATGAGGTGAGTGCTTAGGGTATAGCGAACCTTCCATTCAGATTACTTTATAATCCTTGAGTCTTTTGTTACATCCTGATCCCTACCTGTACCCCCGTCTTCCTTGCAATGATGTCCATGTTATTCACCTTTTTTTAGATTGCTTAGAGTTATTTTGCACAGTAAATACTTCATCCCTCATGCTGCTTTAAGTAATTTACTTTTCTTGAAATATTTCAGTGTGCATTTTATGTCTGATTTCCAAACATGATGCCTTTAACTTTTGTACATAATCTTAAAAAGTTAATTATTATTCCCAGATCACTTTGATGGATCAAAATCTGCTGATTGACAGAGATCTTGACAGTTAATCAGGCAATAGAATATAGTCCTAAAAAAGGGAAATTTGGGAAAGGTGAAGCGAAGCACGCAACCCATTCACAGAGCTCTTCTGGGAACAAATGGCATGTAATTATAAGACCAGTAGACAAAATAGCACCCCCCAACATCATTGGGGTATCTTAGTATGTGCTATAAATGCTAAATGAATGGAAGTGTGAGTGTGTAGAAGGATGACAGAGCTCAGTACATTGTACATGTAGGAGATGAGAGCAAAACTTCATGGACAGCAGTGTAACATTACTGCTAGTAACTGCATATATCACATGTGCATATTATGTACAATAATTGTAAGGGACTTTTTAGTGGGGACATATGAAACCTTTGTTGATTTAAAAGCTACATCCAGCTTACAAACATCAGCAAACTTTGTCAACCAGAGATCATTGTTGTTAGTGTTTAGAGCAGTGAAATAAATGCCAAAATGGAGGGTGGGGGGCCCAGTAGGGAGCCCTAAAGATTACCACTGGTTCCCATTTCCCTAAATGAAGAGACATCACCAAACCAGACAACATGTGTTCTGTCCTCAAGATAGTTTGCAACACATCTTACCTCACTTATTGATTGATTGATTGATTGATTGATTGATTGATTGATTGATTGATTGATTTGTATTTATTTTCCAGAGCAGAGCACTGGACACCATATGACCAATTACAGGCTCAGCCCAGGTTAAATGAAACAATAACAGATAGTATTTACTTACACAGAGATTGACATCTGTCATATACTCAAGTAAACATTGGATAGTCACTTACTGTATATTGTACATATTTACAAAAAGATAATAGAATAATTGACTGGATGGAGGAGAAATAGGGTCAGGTAGCAACGTTTCAAAGTAGAGAATAAGGAGAGGAGCAAAGATTCAGCATTAGATTATGTCGAGTAGGTTATTGTAAAGAATCAGAAGTTAGAAAACACTCAGTTGTAAGTGAGGATTACAATTAATGGAGGTAAGTAGTTAGGCTAATATCTGCACAAACTGGTAAGCAGGGAGTTCAGAATGAGCGAATATGACAAATGTGAGAGTGGGAAGGTGGAAATAGTGGAGTCCTGCTATTACAGTAGGTGTTGAGTTATGTTGGATGTCCATGTGTCAGTCCATTCAGACTGTTTTAGAAGGAAGTGTTTAAACTGAAGCCTGAAGGATGAGTAGTCTGTGTGTTTAACTTACGTTATTAAGGCCATTGGCTTACTAACAATCGCATTGTGTGGTTTGATTTCAAACACATTTGCCAGATGCAGGCAGGGAGCATGAACAGTGTAACAAGTGTCCCCCACCTGCATGATATTTTCAAAGAAGCTCACAAGATCAGGCAGACATGACTTATCTTAACAAATCCAAATTGGTGCGGGTCAAGCCTGATCAGATTTTTAACTTTTTGGTTTATGAGGTTTGTCATGATGTATTCCATGGATTTACAGACAACACTAGTAAGGCTAATAGATCTGCAGTTAGCTCTGTCAGTGGTGGGTTATCCCTTATGGAGGGATATCATCACGGCAGTGTGCCATGACTCAGGAACATGTCTTGTGGTAAGACTTAGGTTGAGCAATTTAAGGATGGGATCAACAAGAGTTTGTCAATACTCTCAGTGATGTTCTTTTTAATTTATTCAAAACCAGCTGTTAACCATATTATTCAGGCTGATGAACTGCCAGACTACTTTAAATTAGTATTAATGCTACCAACAAAGTGTTAAATATTTCTGCTATGGATTATGGCATTTAAACACCTAATGTGAGAGTTATATATCCTTATCTGTGTGACAATAAAAAGTCAAATCAGCTACTTCTACATAAACTTTTAATGGTCATACTTCAGCTCATATAAACAATTGATGGCTTCTAGATGGAGATCATAAATTCTGACCAAATACTTAACATCTTCACTCAACAATGACAGACAAACCTAGTTACACAATTCCTATTACACAGTTTGCATTCTTTTTTCTTTCTGCTACTACATATATCAGCCTGGCATCCTAAATGAGTTTGCCCAAATAAGCTTTAGCAAATTCCATGTCAAGAATCAAATCAAGGTACAGAGGGATAACTTTGCCTCTCTTCAAAGATCAGTAGACAGCTACTTAAGCCTAATACCACTCCTAGACATCTACCTAAAGTGTACTGCAGCTACAGGCCTGTCAGGGCCTCACTCTAAAATGTTTAAATCTTTATCACGAACAATAACCCTGCAACTGCTAGATGTAGTTGCATTGCCTGCATTTACTTCTTTAATTTCCTATGTCTGAGGTACTCTTTCATAGACTGCTAGGCTACCAACCCCTTAATATTTTCTCCAGAAGGCAAACATTTAATACTTTTTTGTCATAACCTTTGGGTTGATAAACATATGGTCAACCTTGTAACAATAAAACTATCATTTAGGGCAGGGCTTACTACCATTCAATATGACCTTCTTTTGCCTCCACATTCCACAAAAATCTCAGAGGTACCAAATTTATTAATGCTCTTATTTGCACCTTTGGCCTGTAGGCCTCACCCTTAACTTTATCCTGGTTGAATGGATGAAGCCCATGATCCTTTGCATGTTTTGCTTGTTCAAAGAGATCAGACTGCCTAAGCACTACTTTATATAACCTTTACTAGCTGTGAGGACCTTTCTGCCCTGTCTGAGCTACTTGACCCTAATTCCTCACCTTGGGTCATAACTTGCTATCTAGTCCTTAGCCTGGCCTCCTACCTGCACCCACCACAAGAATGCCAGTAGGACGTACCTCTCAGCTGTCCCTGAGTTTGCTTAAATTGTAGGTTTCTCCCTCTTAATCCCTCTTACAGTTCGTGATTGTTGGGGAAAAGATGGTGAACTGCAATTAGAGATATAGTCTTCTATTAATTCAGAAAATGTATATTTATTCACATTCTGTTATTCTGTCAATGTCTCAGGTTAATAGTGCTAATATTTTAAAAACGTCCCTGATGGCCCTTGATTGGTTGAAAAATATGCAGCAGGGTCTGGAGGAAAAGGCAGGAAAGAAGGAATCTCAGAGTAATGCATTCTGTTGCCAGACTTCTTTTCATAGGTAGCAGTTGCATGAAGACAACAAAGTAATATAAATATCTAAACAGATTGGTTTATATTTTTGTTTTAGAAATAATGCATTATGAAAACAGACAAAATTATCAGCAGCATAAATGCCTCAAATCTCAGCATTCCCTTTTCTTTGTATTAAATGAGGCATATTTTCATATTTTAGTTTTAGTTTAATTGGTAACATATTACAAAAGCTGAATGGAATAACTGATTATATTACAAATACTAGTGGTATTGGTGTAGCAAAAATAAATGACTAAAAAATAATTCTTGGGGGTCCCTGCATGAACATCATCTGGGTATTAGGGACCCTCCTTATACTCTTAACTCACCCCAGCTATACAGACTGACTTTTCTTACAGAGTAAGGCCATTACCTACCCAAAGGAAGGCAGACAGTTTTGCCATCTTGTTTGAGTGTATGGCTAGATCAGGACATTCAAGTATAGTGTCAGTCTAGCGGCTGACTTTTTGATGTGTAGAATACAGTTATGCAGTAACATCAGTACAATTGCACTGTGTTCCTTTGTGTGCAGTTTAAAGTGACTGCCTGTGGACACCATGTCTCGATTACAGAACCTGATACTTTCAAGTCCTACAACTGTAAAAAAATGAAGTTCGATTTCAGCAGTTAAACAGCAAAATTTAAAATGCACTCTTGCACTTTTAAAACATCATTGCAGAAGCTACTTGTCTGGTACCTATATATATATCAAATATGAACTTTAGAACTTAAAAACAAAAACACACTACCACTGTGATAAACAAAGGGTCTCAGAGCCAAATAATTTACGCGTTTCGTCCACTTTTAATTTCTATGAACTTCTTCAGAAAATGAATACTCATGTTACAGAAGATTTAAATAGTCCCAATACATCCCACATGATCCAAAAAATCCAATCAGATATACCTGACTTTAAATACATACTTAAAGACATATATACTCATGTCAATAATTAATAACAACTGATTAGTATAACAATTCAAAATGTCAAAAACCTTATATACTTCATTTTGTAAAATTATTTAAAACATTCTTTAAAAATAAATTCTTAAAAATGAAAATGAATTAATATCAATTATCGAAATATGTGTGTACGTGTCTCTTAATATGGTCTTTGTGCCTGTAAAAAGCACTTAATGTTAATCGCTTCATTCAACCCAGGATCTTTGTCTGCGTTTAACAAAATCTGCCATATAGCTTCCTTACATTCCAATTTTATTTTATAATTACCA
>NC_056744.1:130046146-130098646 GCF_019279795.1 Protopterus annectens
CATTTCATGATGATTATCTTATGAAGTAACACTATGAAAAGAGACATGATCAGATGGTTTATATCAACAGGTGAATCGTCACTTAAACGTGAACCTTCTGGTTTAGGTTGAGGTTTATCACAGCTGGTAGGCCTGTTCCTGTTTTCCAAGGATTGTGACAAAGGGCTATGAGCTTTCTTTAGTTGACTCTTTGCATATGAGCACAATACAAGAGCATGAAAAGGACTTAGGAAGTTATAGAACACTTAGTTTTCATTCCATTCCAGATGAACTGATAAGAATTATTCTGTTAAGATAACTGTTTGAATCCCTGGAAGTCCCTGACATAGTAAAGTCACAGTCAAAGCATGTTTTCTCACTGTAAGGGATTTGGCAGATATTTCTGTGTGTGATTTACGGCAGAAATAGACAAAGGGGTGTCCATTGAATATAGTGTACTTAAATTTTCTCATAAGTATCCATGCAGGATGTTAATAGGGAAATTGAAAAACACGGATATGATACCAAAATTCAGAAAGTTTAGGATTTTTGCTTGGAAGTCTTTGCATAGATAATTTTATACCCCAAGCAGACTTCAACAAATTTTCCTCAGGAAGATAGCATATGTTCAAAAGTGTGATATGGAAAAAGGAGATAACTGAGAACATGTTTTTGGGAGGTGAATGTACTGTCAGATTTTTAAAAAATTCATACAGAATATTTTGTCAAAATATTGGGGAAACTAATGGTTGTAATTAAGGAAATGATTCTTTTAAGCAAGGACACATGATCTGAGTTGCCTAAACATAATAAGGTCTTATCAAGTTTAATACTATTGGCTGCAAAAAAAAAATCAATTACTAGGAAATGGAGATCAAAATCTAAACCAAGTGCAGTTGAAGAATTGAATATTATAAAATATATAAAAGAAATAGGAAAGGAATCTTTAAAAAAAAGGACATAGCAAGTTACATAGAAATAAATGGAGTTTGTGGGAACAATTCATGCAGAATAATGTTCATCAGCATACCTCTCAACTGTCCAAATTTTCGCAGAATGTTCAGATTTTTTCCCTCTTAATTTTGGTCTGTTTCTCATAAAATTTGTGGTTTTCTGTCAAATCAAGGAGGATTGAATCACTAAATAATACTAAATCATGACAGTTATTTGAGTTTCAGTCTTCATATCCTTCAGAAAAATATATGATAATGGAAAATCTGTCATTCTAGCAACTTTCTAAGTTTATATGAGCAACATTTTAAATCTGTCCCAATTTTTGAGCCTTTGTTCCCCAATTATTTCTGGCTTTGTCCAGATTTGTTGCACTGAGAGGTTGAGAGGTATGTTCAGGAGGAAGAGTGAGGTTTAAGGGAAGACAGAAATTGAGCAATTTATGCAATGTTGGATTTAATGACAGATGTTACGAAGAAAGAAAACATATATCTAATGTATAATGAATGTAAATGAAAAAATGTTAATATGGTTTGTTTTCTTTTATGTTAATGCTTGTGTGCCTCTGTCTTAAGTGATAACTTAATAAATGTGTTTAAAAAATGCCTAACATATAGGAAGTAAGAACTGCTAAGTTAGATAGGCTGTCCTACGAGAAACCTGCAATCAGCAGAGCTGTTGTTTGGCTCACTACTGTAACCAGTCTGATTTAGTTGATCTGCATCCAGGGCCTGTCTTAGGCCAAATTGATTTATTTGGCCCAACAGAACCACATACTAAGCAATGACAGGATCATTATGTGTTTTCCTCATTTAATTTCTCCAAGTCTTTTCGGTTTCTAATAACATGATAGGAATAGACTGCATTCCTAAGTCGAAGTATGACTGAAGTTCACAAAATCGGTATTGTTACAATCCTTGATATTAGCCAGACGTGCTCTTCACAGCACCCTCAATGTGCCCAGTCATGATTCTTTCTGTAATTCGTATGGAGTTACATGTAACACTAACATATCTAAGTACAATTCTAAATTCTTTGTTATAAGACCATTGCTCCTACTACTACTGGAACTGTCTGAGTATCTTTCTTCCACATTGCCCTCATTTCTGCCTGCAAATCCTGGTATTTTATGATTTTGTGTCTGTCTGTATGTAAGACACTGTAGTCACTGGATGTAGCAATTTCAATAATCTCTGCTACTTTTGTATTCTTTTCATTGGCTACTATATCTGGTTTTCTCGCATCTATTTTTTGAACTGTTGGTAATGGGTGATCCAATGTGATATAAACTTCATCATTTTCTATGATGCTTTGTGGCTCATGTTTCTAGTGTTTTTCACCTACTTCAATATTATAATGTTTGCACAATCCCCAATGCAGCGGTCTTGCCACATTATTATGTATTTCAGTATACAGTCCTTCTGCCTTTAGTATATCACAACCAGCAACAAGGTATGCAACTGTTTCCAATTCTGTTTTACAAAACTTACATTTGCCTGTTTCTTCCACATGTTCATTGGACTTTGTAAACCAACATGTACACAGCCCACTATCTTGGGCCACCAATATTAACCTTTCATCTCTTGGTTTGAATTTGCCTCTCATTAACCATTCCTGTGTTCGATCCTGATCAACATGAGGTTCTTCCAAGGGTTTTCTATACTTGCAACTATATTTATTCATTTTCCACATTTCCTGCTTTCTCATCTGATCCTTCACCTTATATTCTTTCTTTTGTTTTTTTGGGGCATTCAGTTGTTACTTGATTTTTATCTACTTCTGGTTTAATTTCCACTCCCGCTTATCGCCAATATGCTTCTGCTAAGCTAAGCAGTGAAGTCATATTAGACTTATTCTCCTCATATTTGAAAACTTTCACTGTGTTTGGATCTTGTGAGGTCAGCAGATATGTATGCAGTCCCAAAACTGCAGCTCTAGACATGATCAGTTTCAAGGAGGCTCATACCTCCTTCAGAATAGTGAATATATAATCTTGGTATGCACTAATTTTTATAAATCATTTGATGAGCATGAAGCATTCTTTTTGTTTTCCTGTCCAGCATATCCAACACCTTTTGGGGCCAGTCAGTCACTCCAAAACTGTAAGTTAGGACAAGTAGAGCAAATTGATGTATAGCTTGGGCTTTCAGCTCTTTTTTATTATTAATTTAAGTCTTCTAAAATATTCCTTACTAAGTTTTATTCACATTTGTTCATGTTTTATTGTTGATCCTTCATCAATTCCTAAATATTTACAAACTCCTTGCGCAAATTATTTTATACCACATTCTTGTCCCACACTGATGTTTTCTTGGTGCTGTAGTTTTCCTGCTTTAAAGGTTGCTTTTACACATTTAGCAAGACCAAATGGCATTCTTATATTATCTGAAAATGTTTTGACAACTTGCAGTTGTGCTTTCAGTTCCTTATCTGATGAACTATACAGTTTTAAATTATCTACAAAAATTAGATGAGAAGTCCACTTTGTTGTTTTCTGGGAGGCAAATTGTAGCCATGACCTAATCTATTAAGTAGATAACTTACTGTGTTAAGGGCAAGACAAAATAGCAGCAGTGAAAAAGAGTCACCCTAGAATGTTCTCCTTTGAATCTTTATCCCTGGAATAATAATTTGTCCTTTATCACGGCTTAACTGCAAAGTGTTTTGCCACTGCTCATGGTTGCTGCAATGTAATTGATCAGTGTAGGGTGTATCTTATACATTTTAAGCACTATTTTATCCATAAGTGTGGGATTCTACCAAATTCTTTTTTATAGTCTATCCATGCCATACTTAGATTCTTTCCCTTTTTACAGTTCTCCATTATGACTTTATTTAACAACAAATTATCCTTTGTTCCATATGATTTTCTTATATTACCCTTTCATTCTATTACCGTGATTGAGTTTTCTTCTAAATGACTATAAACTCTGTTGGCATCAATTCCAGTGTATAATTTATACATTGTCGGAAGGCAAGTTATTGGTCTATAGTTTTTAGAATACCTCGCAGGTTAGGTCTTAAGTAAGAGTATTGTTTTTCCTATTGTTAAATAGGCTAGTGTTTGGTCAGGGTGCACATATAAATACTTCTTAGTCATGGCTAAATCTTCATGTAAAGATGTTAATACTTTTAGCCAGAAGTTAGGTGCTGCATCTGGGCCTGAGGGTTTTCCATCTAGGAGCTTTTCCTAACTTTGTTTCAATCTCCCTGTTCGTTATTTCATCCAATTTCATATCCTGTACCTTTGAACTTCTTATTCTTTCTTTTATTTCTTCTATCCTTTTAGCATTTCTGTTATGTTCCACAGGATCTTCATATATATTCTTCAAAATGAATTTATTTCATCTTTTGTTTTTGGTGGTGTTTCAATTCCTTTTGCCTTGTTTCCCATTTCTCTATAAAACCTTTTTGGGTAATCAGTAATTTACTTATTTTGTACTTTTCCACGTACATCTTATATGGCTCAGACATTTGGTTAAGAGACATGCTACAGCAAAGTGCAAGGCATTTTCCCACTGTTATTGTTTCTCCTATAGTAGCTACAAGTCTCATTAGTGGAGCAGGCAGCAATTATTGTCATGCACTGCACTAGTGACTAGTCCAGTATTTTTAATATCTTCAGCTTCATACCTCGTGTATGGCTTACAGCTACTCACACTCCCATTGTAGTCAGTTACTGTTGTTGACTGCTGAACAGTGTTTTCAAACCCAAGATGGTTGGATTAACCATTCATTTTCTATACCTCTCCAGTTACTGGCTTGGAAGACCCCAGTTTAATTTGAAGACGAAAAGAGGGGTACTATGTTTTCTTGTGCTTCTCTTGCTGACACTGGGTTTATGATTGTTTTCTAATAAACACAATTACAAGAAATATCTGTGGCATAGTCAAACTCAGCAGTATGGGAGCAAACATTAGGAATAATTAAAAAATAGTGTGATTTAAGCTAACGTCTGATTACTAAGGCTTTTGACAAAATGTTAGAAATTCAATTGTATAGCAGAGAAATGTTTGCTGCAGTCATATCTAGGAGAAAATATTACCAGGTAAGTGAAACATGGTGTATATGTGTGGGTGGGTGTGTATGTGTATGTCTATATCTATGTATGTGTATTTTGGCAGTGTGTGTTGAGGGGTGGGAGACAGAGGTGCACAAAAAATGATTCACTTGGCTGAAAGTAGAAAAACAGTAACAGAAAGAGACAGTTTGATTTTTAAATGTACTACAGGAATATCATAGTTTCAAAGTCACATAAACATACAAGGGAAAGCAAGAACTTAAAACTAGAAATAGTTTGACTGGTTTTGGTCTGAAGTATAGTATTACAAGATGCATAAACTGTGCGGTTTTATATGATCTCCCGATAGCCATTTTGAGTTTTTGCAACCTGCCAAAATCATGGTGTTTTGTGGAAGCACATTTACAGTGCAGTGCAAGTGCAGGAGATGATTGGAAGCCCATGATGAAGGAAAGGGACAGTGCAGGACAAGATTACGAATTATTCACACTCTTCCCGACTCCCCAGTCTTCCCACAGCATTCAAATGCAGCTCAGCTGATTCACTTTTCCTTCACTTCTTGGCATCTCAGGACATTGGGCATAAGAGAAGAGAGCTAGGGACAATAATGAGTCAAAAATATTATTAGCTTTCATGTTTAAAAATGAATCTGCTGTTTAGTAGCATGTTCTGCTTGGTACTATCAGCAGCAACTCCTAAATACATTGGAGTGTGTCATGAACGCCACAAATATACTTTATTTTATTTATTTATTTAAAGTTTATTAATCAGAGTAGAACAATGATCCTTCTAGACCATTTTCATGGTTGAAATGGAACCACAGAAACAATAAGCTTTCATCAGTATTAGCACAACAGTGGTAATATAAGACAAGGAATGCAGGGTGGTATTACTAATATGTAGCATAAATGAACACAATCATATGTAGATGTGATGCAAGACTTTAGTCAGCAGCATAGGTATGAAAAGTACTTGTACACTGTCATATCATCATAATATAATGCTTACATGCAGAAAATAATATCCAAGCCGCAAAGTGTTTACATTATGTAGAGCTACTGGATATATGATATGAAAGAGAGTGAGGTGTGAGTCAGGCAACTGAAAAAGAGGGAACCAAGAGAGAAAAAAAAAGGTAAAAAAAAAGAAGTTTGGGGGGGATGCACCCATCTGATGAAGCATCTTGTAAACACTGGGTCTCAACGGCCCATCAAACAGGACTCTTACAGTGTGCCTGCGCAAGTTAAGCAGACCCTGGGTGAGTAACTATGGAGGATGCTGGATCTGGGTTAATCCAGGAGTCCAGTAGTATACTTCTGTTTTAACATTTCTTATTACAAAAATGTGAGCTAATAAATAAACATATTGCTTAATTTTTAATTCACAGTAATTGAATATATTCTTGACAAATCCAAAAAAGTATTAAGTCCAAGAAACCAGCAAGTGGAGGAAGGCATGGGTGGTAGATGAGGGTATCAGTCAAGGGACCTTACCACAACTGTCTAAATTGGGCCCAGTAACTGCTAAGGCTGGCCCTGCCTGCATCCAGTTTAAGTAGACAAATATTGAAAAAGATCAGTTGCTTTTCTAACTATACTGAAACTGATGTGGTCAGATATATTGGAAGCCAGGCCTTTACTAGGGCCTCATAAATGTACTATAGGGAGGGAATGATAGCAGCTATCATTTACTGCAAAAAAAAATGAAAAGCTGTACGCTACACTAGTTGTACATTAGGGGTATAAGAGTTAGCACAGACTAGCAAACATGAATTTAGGTAAAAAGATGAAGAAAGTTGGATGGTATTTATAGTCATCCCTAAATCAAGTCACAGATCAGTGTGAGTTAAGGTCAGTAAGATGTTTGGTTGCACTACAGTAGTGAAAACTCAAGAGAAGAAGATATCATTCTTTCATTTTGTTGGTCCTTTATAAGGCCAGTTGTGAAGTACCATATGTACTTACAGAACACTTGAAGAACAAGCAATACAACAAAGAAATAGAGGGCACAATATGGACTCAATAGATTCAAGACAACTGTGGAGTATAGAGTTAAATAACTAATATGGATAGCACAGCAGCTAATATGGTGTCAGGTAACATTGCAAACCAACTGAGATTCAGTGAACAAATTCTGCTGGGAAAAATGTTGTTAAAGTGAGATGCTAAAAGTCTCATTTGCATAGCTTGTCTGTCTTGTAATACATTTACTAAAGTTAATCATGCTGTTGATATGGTGCATAGAGTAATATAGTTAGGTTTCATTTTATTTCAGCTCTGTGAATCAGTTAAGTACACTAGGACAATGCAGGTATGTTTCTGGGCTGTTGTCTACCAGTGTGCCTGTCTCACTAGTGCAGGCACTGCATCTCACTGCACTGTGAACACGTGTAAAGGGTGTCAAGGTGTATAACTGACTGTTGCTCAGTAAAATATATAGGGTGGTATGCATAGTGATTATGCAAATGGGTAAAGGCTATCATTTCCACAGCAAAAGCATGATTCATAGAGGCCATTTAAACAAATTAAGTTACAATGAGATGCAAATGAGAAATTATGTAAAATGGGGTATGCTGATTAATCGCTGCGTATTTGCAATTCGTAGTCAGACATTCACGCAATTCTGAACTGTCTTCAGATTCATTATAAAAGGTAGAATCACACCTTTTCTATCTACTTTACAATCTGTAATGATGCTGTCACTTGCTGTATCCCAGTGTGAGCTGCTTGTCTTAGCTGAGCCAAAACCACCTGTGCCCACTGATCATCTTGTTTGTAAGTGGACAAATCTGATCTGAAGACATTTTTAATGAAAGATGAAAGCGCTTACCTTTTACACAGTTTAATTACTGTTTTTCATTATATTAAGTTGGAATAAAGTCCCAGCTACTGCATGCAGAAAGTTTACTGCATGTTGCATTCTGTGTAACATGATCATGTGCTGATCTGATGATAAAGCGACCCATGCTGTCACTGCAGCTCCCAGCTCCATTCCAAATATCATTCATTCTGATCAGTTAGTAGCGGTATAAAATCCCGTGTGGCAGGCTCATTCACAGCATACAGATGCACAAATAAAGAGGTTTTATCTAGTCTACAGATATGGACCATGACATTCAGGTTAGTGTTTCCTTTTTTGTAAAAAAACAAAGAAGTGCAGGTTCAATAAACCCTACACGAGCTGCTAAAACCATGTGCAAGTCGTGGTAAGATGTGCACACAGTAGTGCACTGTTTTGTATTCAGTAAGTGGCTCTACATAGTGTGTAGAGCCATGCAATCATGGTAAACACCATGTTATGCTAATTACAGCATAAGCAGCTGAACTGTATGCTAATCAACCAGTCCACGATGGAGGAGCTATTCAACAAGCTATAAAGCGACTGTGTAGACTCACTGCTGGTTTTCCCTGCAAATTCCAAAACCTATTAGAATACAGCCACAGAAAGGAGTCTACATGGACAGAATGTTAGGGCTGCTGTTGCTTTAATTCATTTGTATGTGCAACAGCTGCTTCTGCTGTTGCTGCTACTAGACCAAGGCCAAGAAGGAGAGTTTTCAGACCCCATTTAACTCATCACAGTCTACATGAGGTGGAACTTGTAGAATGCTACAGGGTAGATAGTGGTGCACTACAGGAAATCTACAAGCTCTGACGTCCTCAACTCAGACCAAGGGCAAACAGAGTGGAACCAATACCAGTGAAGACAAAGGTATGTGTAGGACTTAGAATTTTAGCTACAGGAACCTTTCTGAGACCAACAGGGGACATGTTGGGGGTGTCATACCCATCAGCATCCAGGATCCTCCATAATTTTCTGAATGCTATGTTTCAGCATGCCAGTGACCACATATATTTTCCTAGTACAGCTGAGGGCAGTGCCACAAATTTACAGGATTTCTACCTTGTAGCACTATACCTTGAAGTTTTGGGTGCCATAGATTGTACACATATAGAAATCATTACCACCCAGGAAACAGGGATGGTTCTACATAAATAGAAAGGGCTTCCACTACATTAATGCTAAGGGAACCATCGGGAATGTGCGTGCTGGCAACCTAGCCAGTTACCACAACTCACATATCTGGTACTACTCCCAACTGTATCAGATGTTCACTGAGGGTGATATCCAACAGGGTCATTTACTGGGGATGCAGTTTATGCACTGCAACTGTGGCTGATGACGCCCATCAGAAATACACACACACCCACTGAAGAACACCATAATGAGGCACATGCTCAAACCAGAAATATCATAGATCATGTGTTTGGGCTACTGAAGTCTCAGTCCTGATGCCTAGTTACATCTGGGAGAGCTCTGCAGTACAATCCATGTATATGTACTGAAATTTTCACCATCTGTGCCATGCTTCACAGATCAACAAGTGGAATGGACACACATCCCACCTCCACTGGGGCAAGGTCACCACAGCTATATGCAGGTGAGGAATCAGAGGGAGAACCAGCAGCTGTTGTGGGTGTAAGTAGATGTTGGCATCATAGGATCATAGGAGGTTACTAGGTTAATGGCCTTGGGGCCCTTACAAGCCTAGCCAAGAGTTTATCCCCAAAAAAGAAACCTCAGTCAGCACCTGTGCCCCCATCAATGAGGGACAAAGGTAGAACCCCTGGGACAAATCTGTGGTTTCCCATCCACTCATCAAGGTTGTGCTTGAAGAGGGTCAGCAAGGTAGTCTATTTGACATGTAAGGGAAGTCTATTCCAGAGACAGGTCAGCCTTTGGGAGACAAACTTGTCTCTCCAGCAGGTTTTTTTTGATGTTGCATATTAGATTTAGGCCTATTGAGTGGGTAATGCACAAGCAGTTAGATTTACAGATATGGAGCATCTCTAGTAGGGCAGGGTCTGATATTGCCTTGTAGATGAGACACAGATCACCTCTGAGCAATCTGTATGATACCAAGTAGAATGATTATGATTAGAGCCTGTCCACATAGGACAGGTGTTGGAGACCATGGATTCTTTTTGCGAGGTATTTCTGTGGCCTTTCCAGTTGGTGCAGGTATTTGGAGAGGTACATACCAAATGGGGTGTTATGCTCAATTATAAGTCTAAATGAGAGGGAGGAGTACAGAGAGGTAATAACCTGTTTTTTTTTCTCGATACAATCCCTTTAATTATAAGATGAACCAAGTAAAAGGCTTTTCAGACCACTGCCACCACATGATGGTCAAATGTGAGATTGTTGTCAACCTGAGTACCCAGGTCTCTCACCACAGATTGTGTGCTTAGGGGGTTGCTGTTGATGTGGTAATCAGTAGCTGTCGTTTTTTTTGCCAAATGGTATGATAATACATTTTTTTGCATTTAACTTAAGGCCATGACTTTTGCACCAGTTATTTGTAGCTGAGACCCACTTGCAGTATGTTAACATAATTTTGGAAGTCAATGACAGCACCCAGCTTACAGTCATATGCAAACCTGGTGAGCCACAGGTCCTTTATCTTTGCCTGGACCTCTGAGACGTACATGCCAAACAGTAGGGGTCCCAGGACAGATCCCTGGGGAACACCACTAGTGACAGGTCTGCTGTCAGAGGTGGTGGATCCTATCTGTGAGCCAGCTGGCCACCCACCTGATGAGATAGGGATTAACACCAAGTTGTGTTAGCTTTTTGATGATGCCCAAATGGGGTATTGTGTCAAAGGCCTTGGCCAGGTCAAGGTAAGCTGTATGTACTGACATTCCCTCATCCAGAACCTTGGTGACAGCCTCAAAGAAGTCATCTAGGTTCAATAGGCAATATCTTCCCCTGATGAATCCGAATTGGGTGGGGTCAAGTGCTTGGAGATTGCCTATGTCCTTGTTTATGAGATCCATAATAATACGCTCCATGGCTTTATAGATCAGACTTGTCAAGCTAATGGCGTGATAGTTTCCTAGGTCAGTAGTGGCAATGCTCAATATGTCTTTGCAGTGGCTAAGAGGCAATGCACAGCACACTCACTCACCACCTAAGGGTCTAAAACCTTCATCCTACGCACATACATACATATAGTAACATTGATGCCAGGCAAAGCTCATAACCTTTACCTACCCATGTAATGGCTGTGTACTGCTAGCATCAGGCAGAGTCAGCCCTGAACTAAAACTGTAGCAACTGCTGTTTTTACAAGGTAAGTGCTGAACCTGGAATAGAACACAAATGTGTAATAATATAAAATAATGGCATAGCCTGGAATAATGTTACCTGCTAATTTAAATAAGTAAAAGGGTGGTTAATATTTACAAAAATGACATCAAGATGTGACAACAGTGACTTATGTGGATACCCATGTCCTCTATCAAGTAATAGGCCTCAGGCATCAAACATTCAAATATCCATACCTCTCAAAATGATCAATGGTCACTGGATGTCCTCAGTTTGGCCTGACAAATCATTAAGGAGAGAAGTTAGAAACTAATGACACACATTTCAATTTCAGGTTTCATATCCCTCAGAAAAATCCTAAAAATACTGATGGAGAAACTGTTTGATTATATTAACTGTCTCTAATTTTGTAAAACAAAAATATTTAAAAAGTCTCCATAATGTTCAGCCTTTGTCCCACTTTTGTTTATGGCTTGGTCCACCTTTTTTGCTGTACGAGTGTGGACATTACAAAATCCTGTAAAAAGCAATTCAATTAGCAAAACAGCATCACAACCACAGATATTCTAAGCACTAAGTCAGCTATGCACCCTGAGCATCAGGCAGAAAGCTATGTATCCCTGAATACAAAAGATATAAAAACTTGCACAGGGTGTTTTGTGTGTGTGTGTGGGGGGGGGGGGTGCAAGAAGCCTAGGCTGACACAAAAGGTAACTGAGTGTACGTGAGTAAGAAAGAGAAGCAGGCAGATATTTGGATAAAGTAATAAGTGGTCACTGAGACAGAATGAGCTATGAGCTTTTGAACATTACAAGGAGGACGTTATCATCAGATTTAAGGATAGGGGTTACAAAATAGAAAACATTTACAATGCCAGGAATTGGGTGGCCACACTTGATAGGAAAGAGCTTTTGAAATACAAGGAGAAGAAACCAGTGGATGAATCTAAGATTCACCTGGTCACTATGTATGGGAGGAATACTGATGTGTTGTTGAATAGTGTTTGCAGGCACTGGAATATTGTTCAAGTGGATAGTAGACTCGGATTTTCTGGAGGAGAGATGTTATTTTTCCTTCAGAAGAGGCAATAATCTAGGATCACACTTCAGCCATTACAAATATGCCCTCAGGACTAAGGATGATTCAAGACAAACTACCCTAACAGGGAATTTACTTATAGGCTGTGTACCCTGTGGTCATTGTACTCTCTGTGGGAAAGTCATGAAATCCAAACAATTTACAAGTAAGAATACTGGCAACACATTTGACATTTCATTTTTTCCTAATTACAGGATGGACTGGGTGGTCTACCATGCCACATGTACCTGTTCTGTGTTTTATGTTGGAGAGACCTCTCAACCCCTTAGACTCTGAATATCAGAACATTACATTGACATTAGAATGAAAAAAATTACCAATGCACTATACAAACATAACACTGGTACATAAGAATGCACTTTTCAGATTCATGGTGATAGATAAAATTACTGGCAACAGGTCAAACAAAGTGGGATGGCACCAAAATTGGGAGGTTGGTCTAATGGTTAAGGTGTAAACACAAAGTGCAGGGTTTGAGTCTCACAAGGGATAATTGGCTAGGCTTAAAATGCCTCCCAAGGGCAGTTAGCCTAGTACTAATCTATGAACCTATGAACCTATAACGTTGGGTGGTTTATTTCCACCAGGGCTTAATGAGCATTTGTGATGGACCAAGCAGCTGAGGATTTATTCATAAGTAAAATTATAAAAGGAAGCAATAGTTTTACTGTCTGTTAACACTGATGAAGGCTATGTACTTTGTATAGCCAAAACCAGTCTGTTTATGTTTCCTTTATTATGGTTTAAGGCTATTTAGCCACCTAAGTGAATAAACATTTATATGCTACAGTTTGCTGGTTCTTTGATATTTGTTACAGAAACAAAAAACAGTCAAGATATTCAGATATTAAAAATAATTTATGTGGTTGTAACATATTACAGTCACACACACACAAAGAATGTTGGATTCAAAACAAGGGGAGCAACAACAGCAAAGCAAACCTCTGTACAAACAATTTTGTTTGTGCCAACACAGAAATGAAACTTGCCTCCCCCACCACTGAACACCAGGCAAATTACACATTTTGCTAACAAACAAAAAAGAAATAAAACATCAGTTAACTGGTGTATATGTGCTATCAAACAAACTGTCCAAAAATGTGTACACATTTGTCACAGAACATTCAATTTTATGTAACTGACATTCACCTCTACCTATGGTCAGCACTCCCCTAGAGGTTTCTATGGGCTATCCTAGAAGACTAACACCCCTGTGTTATTGACTATATAGGACATTTACATTTCACAGAAATAACAATAGAAGATTGTAAAGAGAAAACACTTGCTTACATTAGCACTTGTGATGAAAGTTAATAAGGCTGTGCATCTGAGAAAGTAAAATGCCCTGAGAAAAATGCCTATGCCATATCAGTAAACTTGTAAGAAGTGCATACAGATATAAGTAGGATTTGCTAATGCTTATATAAAATGTTTCCAGTATATAATTGAAAACTGCAATCATACCTTAAGATACAGTAGTCTTCTGTACAGATAAACCCAAAGTTATAGCAGTTTTCTTCTGTGTTATCCACATAAACAAGTCTCCTCACCTTCGGGTTTCCTAGCTACGTGGTTCCTTTTTTTATTGTGTAGATTCAGGGCTGTGTGCACACTGAAGATGCAAATGAGTTGTGAACTCATTAGAATTGCTGAATCCTAAATACTTGGCTCTGTGTAGCAGATGTAAATACTGTGCGGACACTCCCTCAGTGTTTGTTGCTAATGGCTTGCAACTATGAATGGTTACTAGTAGGGAGTAGGAAAACACAACACCAATTCAGACTCCCTTACCTCTGGTGGGTGTGTCAGCCAGGTTAGATTTACAAAGTGTAAAAGTAATTGTATCAAGGTTTCACATGTGAGTAAGCAGCACGCATTTCACAGTTTCTGTTCAGTAACAGTCAACCTCTCCTGCATTTGTTGATAACTGTATATTATTGCCATTTAATACCCTTATACATTGTAAGCACAATGATCTAAAATTCTTTACAGAGTGCATATCTCAGATTACTGGTCAGACTAGACAAGCATGAGCAATATACACAGAGCAATAAGACAGAGCTACATTTCTGCAAGCAATAGTCATAAATGGTTGTGTGATCACTCATTGCATTATATCTGAAATTAATACATGTACAAACAACTCAGAGGTATACAACTGTCATTTGTTTTAATATTGTGGCTGATGTTGCAGTTGCTTGTATGGACAATGATTTTCACTCTCTGCTGCAAAGTTGTTTCTGTGGCAAAGAGGGATAAGACAAAATTTGAACGTTCACTGGAGTGAGAGTTCAAATCCTGACCTGTTTAAAAATATTTCATGTGTACCAACATAAATTTTGTAATGTTTATTTAATAGATTTCATTTTCTTGACTTTTTATAATTTTAAATTTTTTCCAAGCCAGTATTTGTGTGGTGCAAGGCTTAGCGCAAACAGGGGAAATGGAGAAACACAATAAATATGATGTAAAGTACTTATTTGATGACAAATGCATCAACTACACCTATGAATCCCTTGTGTGTGTAGATCATCTGCTAAACACATTGATCCACACAGCATATACTATTTCTACAACTGGGTTCAATTCACATATTTGTCTTTGAAGGATGAAATCTAATAAACACTGATCACAAGGCTAAAACAAGTTTAGCTTTGCTTATCTAGTTTGAGAGACTCTTACCATCATGCAAACCTGGACTAGTGGCAGACTGAAAACCTGCAGACAGGACATAAACATTCTAAATGTCAAAAAAGATACATTGCTGCATTTTTTTGCTTTCCATCATGCAACACCACTTAGTGACATTGTGCAGTGGGTAGCCACCTTCCCCAACACCTGCAGGTCTAGAATACCTACAGAGAGGAAGCAGACAGTCAAAATTTTTAAAAAGGATACATTCTATTAATTCACTTGGGCACTAGGCAAACACAGTAAGTGGCATTGCATGGCAGTTAACACACAGAAATGAATAATAAATGGTGAAATATGCAGCTATTTAACTATTGCTGTGACAGCAGGTGTAAGTGTAGGGATGTAATGCAGATGGTCCTGGGTTCTAATACAGAAAGTTCAACATATTTTAGTGTTGTTACAGTTCATTTTATAGTAATGAAGAAGAAAATATCCAAGTGTTATTTCCATATTCTTGGGGCAACAGGTTTAAGTGGAGGGCTGCCATACACATGGTCCTGGGTTCCAATACAGGGAATTACAGACATTTTTTTACTGTTGTTCCACTTCACTTTATATTGAATATCACATATAACTATTTAAACATAATTATAAATATCAATAACTATGCATAGTAGTGGAGCTCATATAAATTATATGTATGAGGGATAAGACATCCATACTGTGTTTTGAAGGTTCAGATGTATGACTGAGGGTATATTTACTGATATATTTCTGTAATCATAATTGTGTTCTCTGGCCTTGGATGGCATTCAGACTTCAATAAGAGTCATACGCACATGAATGTATAAACCAGGACATTGTGAGATGGCAGACATATATGATTAACCCCTCATTCAGTCATGTGTATTTATATGTATATAATGAGTATGTCTGAGAAGGACTTCTTCTGTGGCAAGGATGAAAAATCACCACTGTAGAAGAAAAGGTTTTGTCCCTTATGCATAGGTTTGAATCCCAATTTGTAAATATTGATTTTTATCAGTGTGTAAAGCCAGACAATAAATGTGTCAGGTTATATATATATATATATATATATATATATATATATATATATATATGTATCTGAGAAGTTAAGTCACTTAAGATTTGTAGTAGCAACCAACTCTCAAACTAATGCCAATTATCATATTAACCTTCTCATTTAGAAAACTGCTTTCTTCTCTGTTTGGCTGTGTTGTTTTGTGCTTAACACTGCACAAGCACAGTTGGTACCATTGCTCAGGTTTGCACACTACCAGTAAATGTGATATCACGCATTGGCAGGAAATCATTATTTGCTATTGCAGTTGTTTGTGGTTAGACATGTCTGATGTTAGAGGGGAATATGCCCAATTTAGGTCACAGAGGTGGGAGTGTTGAGTAGTCCAGAATCTTTATTAGACTCCTGGTAAAGCACCACATCCAAAGGCTTTTGTAGGGGGACTATACCAGCTCCCAGTACAAGTCTGAGGCTTGGAATTGTCTGGCCAAGGCTGTATTCACTACAACTGGCATTCCACTTACTGGGCAACAGTGTAGGCACCACTTTAATGACCTAAAAAGGTGCAAGAGGGATACACTGAACCAGTGTCTGGATGAGTTCAGAACTAGCAACATCCCACAGTTGTGTAAGTATGCTAATAAAGAGAATTTAAAACAGATTGAATGGTAAATATAGGCAAGACTGGTATGCATAATGCTCTTCTGTTCTGTTCTTTACTTTTCACAACTAATTCAGAATTCAGTGCGAATAGGCAGCCCTATGCTGAACATCTAGACAGACTGAGGAAAGCGAGTGGCATGTATGCAGCACAAGATATGTATAATTATAGCTTTAAATTAAAAAAAAAATTTTCTATACAGTAGTAGCAAAGTAAGCATGCATATCCTAACTGTAAAAGCAAGTAGTCATGCATCAGTCTGTAGCACAAACCAACTTTAGGGGTCAAGTGTAAGACTGTAATCAAACATTGTGGGATCAACATTGTGGGATCAAACACCATGAGTAACAAGTATAAAATAGTGCAATCCTTTAGTAATCTTACATTAATTAAATTCTACACAAGGGAGATCAAATGACCTGCTGTTAACTTTAATCTGTATAATTAGACCAAGCATATGTGCAATAGCTGCACATTGCATGGATTACTTTGAACAATCTGTAATTATAGTTTTCAGTTGTTAGAAAGTATACTTAAATGTAAAACTTCAGATAAAATGGTTGTTTTACTGTGATAATGCATCATATGTCACATATGATGGCACTAATTTTATCTCTTTTTTTCTGTCATCCCAACCCTTATCTCTTTTTTTTTCTATTACGTGCTGTCAAAATGTTTCCATGTCATCCATCTCTAACAAATCACTAAATGCTTTACAGCACAGGAAGGTAGGTCAACCTCAGTGGCTCAGCCTGCCCATGCTCCACCGGCTCCAGCACTGATGCCTAGCACATTTGGGACCCAACTCGGCAGTACAGCTTCTGCTGTTCTTGCACTGCTTGTGACCTCAGGTAGCACTACCCTGGCAGCTGGTGTGGTGGTACCCTCCAGGAGTACTGGTGGAGGTGGGGAGTTTATCACCAATCAGGAGATGCCAGGGTTGGTGGGTAGGGTCGTGCACAGCACCATTGATGCATGCCTATGCTGGATGGAGAGGCTGCTGTCCCTCATGGTCCATAGGAGAAGATGTCAAGCACTCCAGCAGCCAGTTGAGTAAGGGGACAGTGATGATAGTCCTGCAGGTGAGGACAAGATTCTCGCTGTCCCCATGTTTCATGGGCATGGGTTTGTGTTGTTCCCCTCCCTAACCCTAATCATTGTGTCCCCCAACCTTTTGTGTCTCTCACCATCCCTGTATCTTGCCTTGCTTCTTCTGTTTGTTGCATCTGCTTACTCATCTACCTATCTTAACTGGACCCAGAAATATCAATGTCCCTTACCCAACATTTCTCTCTTACTGAAATAAATGAAAAAATGGGCACCGTCCCACAAAAAAATAATTGTCCCATACATAGCTCTCCAGTTCACACATGTGTCTTACTGATACACTTGATTTGGTTTAATTGGCTATACAACATGATTGTGTTGTTGTCACCCCTCTTTGCGTAGGTGACAGTTCAAATTCAGCTAATATCCTGTACATATTTTCATTTTACACTGCGGAAGAAATGGATGCCTGTGCTTCTTCCATACATCCATTCTGCACATTCCTATAATGCTTTCCATTTGTTCTTCCCCTTGCTTGTCTCCAATTTCATAACTTTCATATCCATCCCATTTTAACGCATTTAATCTGGTTTAAAAATAGAATCATGCACAACACACATAATTAAAAAAGCAATGTAGCCCTTAACCTTTTGGCCTCTGTATTTGTGTAATGTTTGGCACTGTGCACCAATGCCAGGCAATGGTGAAAAGCTCTTCACTGATCTGGTTAACTCTGTGCAATGCCACTTAAACACACTGTGCTAAGGTAACACACACTAACACACAGTGAATGCAGTATAAGGAATTATTTCATTGCAATATCACCCTAGCCATGAGTAACATGCTGCTATCACCCAGAATGATACCACAATACAAGGGCAAAATGATTGACTTCAGCAATTGGCTAAGCTTCTGGTGTCATTCTAAGGGGATCCGGTATCTGTCTGCCTGGGATAACATTATCAACAGACCATGATGCTTTGCCAGAGATGGCCTGCACCTGTCACCCTTGGGATTTTGGATACTGGCTAAGGCTCTTGCCACCCCTATAGTGCCTTTTTAGGCAAGGTTCAAATGCCAACTTCACCACCGTAACAGGTACAAGCAAGAAAAATCTGAGGGTAATGCTACTCAATGCTAGAAGTCTAAACCTCAAAATACATTCACTCAAGGCACTCCTTAAAATGGAGAACATTGATATCTATGCAGTGACTGAGACCTGGTTCAAGGCTCCAGAGAGCACCCCTGCATTGCCAGGCTATAATTCATACCACACCTTTTGGCCACCTAACCTGGACTGAAACAGTAAAGGTGGAGGCATGTCCACATTCATTAAGGATATCCACACCTCCAGGCTAGTTGCTCAGCATAATGCATCTGAGATTATCCAAGTACAAATAACTCTGGGCAAGACCAAAATCCCAACTGTAACTTGCTACAGTTCCCCAACCATGCCCGAGGATTCCCACTCCTCATTTTTTGATACACTGAAAATTATTAGGGTACAGCCCAACACCCTAATAATGGGTGATGTCAACTATCCCACAATTAACTGGGAAAACTACTCAGGTACCAACTCTTTTGTTCAAAGTTTTCTGGAATTCATAAATTTCAATGCCTTGGATCAACTTATCCAAACCCCCAACAGGAGCAGCAATATACTAGACCTGGTCATTATCAACATGGGTGACCAGTGTTCCACACCACAGGTCAATTCCTCGTTGGTCAAATCCAACCACAAGCTAATCATCCTAGACGTGCACATCCCACTCCCACCCCCCCATTAATTAAACCATGGTAAGAAATTTCTCCAAAGCCAACTTCACACTTCTTAAGACAGAAGTGGCAAACTTCATGACACCCATGCAGATGGACAATAGAGGTGCAACTGCTGAATCATACACAAATGCACTTTATAAGCACTTACATGTGTCCATGGATCATGCTAAACCTAACAGAACCAAGATGCTATCCTCCAAAAAAGGAAGCCAATCTGGTGCTCCCCTGCCATAAACAAACTCTACAATAGGAGAAAGAAACTGTTGCAAAAAAGAGTAAAATCCCATGACTGGAAAAACTCCCTGGTCAGCCTCAGTAAGAAGCTGAGATCCCTCATAAAATCCTCCAAAGCTAGTTATGAAAACAAAATCGCCACTGATTCTAAAGACAACCGCAAAGCATTCTACAGCTATGTCAAGATTTTCAATGGCAACACTCAGATCTGCTCTGAGTTACAGCACAATGGCACTAAATATACAGAACCAACTGATATTGCTAACATCCTGGCAGATAGGTTCAGTGTGCTAACTTTAACCTCCTCACCCCCTAAAGGGCCCATCTCTATACCGGAAGAATGCCAAGTTCCTGTAATCACGACTGCACAAATAAAATACACACTCTCCAAAGCCAAGAACACAGCATCCATGGAACCTGACAACATCCCAGGCTGTGTTCTACATGAACTACAGAATGAACTGGCACCCCACCTAAGCACCATGTTCAATTATAGCCTCACCTCAGCCTTTGTGCCCACTGAATGGTGCACAGCAATGGTTATCCCACTCCACAAAGGGGGAGCCACCACCACGGACCTCAGGAACTACTGCCCCATTAGCCTAACAAGCCTGGTCTGCAAGGCCATGGAACGTATCATCATGAAACCTATAAACAAAGACATTGGTAATCTCCAAACTCTGGCCCCACCCAGTTTGGGTTTGTAAAAGGCAGATAATATCTCCTAAACCTGATTGACTTCTTTGAAGCAGTCACCAAAGGCGTAGACGAGGGTAAGGTGGTTCACGCAGCCTATCTAGATCTCGCCAAGGCTTTTGACACCATCCCCCACTCTGTAATTATAGATAAACTCACTAAACTAGGTATAAATCTCTATGTCACAAGATGGGTTGCCAACTGGCTCACTGACAGAACCCACACTGTGAAAGTAGCAGACTCTAAATCCGACTTCATACCAGTGACAAGTGGACTACCACAGGGTTCAGTCCTGGGTCCTCTCCTGTTTGGTATCTACTTTTCTTTTTTTTTTTAATATTTTTATTCATTTCCAAAAACAAGAAAACATGAATGCAGGCTATTTATGACAATGAAGTATTTACAAATTATTTAAAAAGGTAGGCTAAAACCTCTAAACAGATATCAAACATTAAAACCAAAATAAAGTATTTACAAGGGTGTCTATTGTTGACATATAATTGACTTTCTATACAATTGTTTCCTGATTATAATCTGCTGCAGTCATTATTCTCCAGTATTTCAGTTACTTTTGCCATGCTACGTATAATGATGTAGTTCTTTCAGTTCTTCCTTTAATAGTGTTCATTTCCAATTGCGATACTGCTGACACCATATTCATGAATTGCTTAAAAGTTGGAGAAGCTTTGGATTTCCAGTTTGATGTAATGTTCTTCCTTGCAATAGCTAGGAGAGTCCATAAGATTACATATTTTGTTCTTGGCACACAGTTGGGTACAGGTGCATTAAACAAAATAATAGATTTGGAAATCTGAATTTATCATTGAATACCATTTGCAGAAAATAATTTATTTTATCCCAATATGGTTTAATCAAATGGCATTCATAGAACATATGTTGCCAGTCTGCTTTTATTGATAAATCACATCTCCAGCAGCCAATATTTTTCTTAAACATAAGTTCCATTTTATGAGGGGTTACATAAGCTCTGTGTATGAATTGCCATGTAAAAAGTCTCCAATGTAATGAAAGTGATGTCTGCTTTGGAGAGAGAAGAATTATTTTTTTATCTCTGTCATTTGGCACATGTCCATTAACTGATCTATAATAATTCCATATTTTGTCATTATTATGCATTTTTATTTTTTGTTTGTTTTATAAATAGATGATAAGTATCCCTTTCCAGTAATGGGTTGATTCGTTAGTAATATTATATGTTCTATAAGGTTAGGAACATTTTGTCTTATTGATGGTTGCATTGTTTCTTGTTTGCTTAATATATACTGTCTTAATTCTTGTACATGTAACCACGAACTATCTTCCATATTTAATTTCTGTTTAATCTGGTCTATTGTCAGAGGTTTTCCAGAGTTTAGCAATTGATGCCAATATATTAATCCCTTTTCTTTAAGCATGTTGACTACTTCCATATTAAATGTTATTATATTACCTTGTATGTACGCTACTGGATATAAAAGAAATGACCATGCTTTAATATCAGGATTGCTATTAATAAGATTTTGGAAAATTTTTAATGTATAAGTAATGTACTTGGAACTTATATTTTTATTCTTATGTATCATCATATATTCCTTCATCAGCCATAGAAAATTGTTTGATATGAAATCTGTATACTTATTTGCTGCTACAAATCCTGATTTTAACCAGATTCTCTCATGAACTAGCTTCCATTTTGATGTATATTTTGTATTTAGCCATAATGATATTGTTTTAATAATGGATGAATGCAAATATATTTCTATGTCTGGTAAACCTATGCCACCTATATCCCAATCATCTAGATGATACTTCATAGCTATCCTTGTTTTTTTTGGATACCATAGGAATCTTACCATTAAATCATTTAATTGTTTTAGGTGCGATTTAGCTGGTGGCAAAGAACAAGCTTGTATGACATAAAGAATTTTTGGAAATATGATCATTTTAATTATATAAAGCCTTTCTTCCATTGAAAAGAAGAATTTATTCCATCTTTGTATTAGATTTTTAATATTATTTAAGGTCTCTTTATAATTTGTTTCAATTGTAGTATCTAGGTTGTTAGTTATTATAATTCCCAAGTATTTAATTATATTATCGGTAGAGATATATTTATGGTATTTTTATTTAGATCTTTTTTATTAGTATTTATAAGCAATACATTTGTTTTGTTCTCATTAAATTTAAGACTTGAAAAGTTTTGAAAGTTTTGAATTGAGTCCCATAATGCTTTTAAACTGCTATTATTATTTTTTAAGGTAATTAAAATATCATCAGCAAAAAGTTGAATTTTAAGCTCTGGGCTGTTGTCTAGTTGTATTCCTTCAATATTTTTATCCATATGTATATTATTTGCTAAGGGTTCAATGACTAGTGCAAACAATAATGGAGAAAGAGGGCAGCCTTGTTTTGTGCCCTTAGTTATTTTAATAGATTTAGACAGACAAGATCCCAGTTTTATATAAGCCAATGATTTTTCATATAATGATTTTATTAACAAAGTGAAGTTGTTTGAGAAGCCATATTCTTCTAAAACTAACCACAGATAATCCCAATTCACTGAATCAAATGCGCAATTTATGTCTAAACTAATAACATTCATTTTGTTTTTTGTGACATTTATATAATCAATTAAGGAAAGAATTCTTTTAATGTTGTCATAAGTGTTCCTATCTTTTATAAAATCTGTTTGATCCTCCTCTATCAAAAGTGGTAGTAATTGTTTTATTCGAGCAGCATATATTGCCATAAAAATTTTATAATCTATATTAAGAAGTGAAATGGGTCTGTATGATAAACATTCACTGGGATCTTTATTTTGTTTCAGAATTGGTGATATTAATGTGTACTTCCAAGAAGGAGGAATGTCTTTACCATTTTTAACTGATGTAAAGACATTCAATAACAACAGCAAAACCTCATTTGATAGTAATTTAAACATTTCTGGGGTGATATTATCTATACCTGGAGCTTTGTTTAATTTTAGCTTATTTACTTCAGCTTTAAGTTCTGTCATTGTTATTTGTTTATCTATTAGTTGTACCTGCTCCTCTAATAACCTAACTTTAACATTGTCTTTGAGAAAAGCTTTCAATGCTGAATGTGTTTCTGTTTTCTCATTTTGATTATTAAATTTATGAAAAAATAGCCTAAAAGTTTCTAGTATTCCTTCTAAATCAGATGCTTTCTTTTTGGTTTCTATATTATGTATTTCCTTGATTTGATTTGTTTTAATAATCTTTTTAGTCCTACTTGCTATTCTTCGTTGGTTTTTAGGGTTCATTGAATAGTAACATAGTTTAATTTTTTCTAAGTTGATCATTGTTTTGTGGTGTAGCATCTCTGAGTATTTTTTATTAGTATCTTCTAGTTCTTTTATTAAGTTGGTGTTTCCATTTTGAATATCAAGCTTTAAATTATCTACTTTTGACTGTAATTCCAATAATTCCTTATTCTACTGTTTTTGTTTATTTTTATACCATCCCACAGCTCTTCCATATAGGTATGCTTTCAATGCATCCCATATATATATTTCAGATACATCTTTTGTAAGATTGATATCTAGGAATGTTTGTGCCTCTTTAATATAAAATTCCTTAAAATCTTTGAGATTTGTTATGTAAGATAGTATTCTTGTTACTGATATCCTTCTCTTGAAACATAAGTCTATCTCAAACGTTATGGTGTTATGGTCCGAAAATGGACATGAAATTGTCTTGACTTTATTTAATTTAGAGGTTAAATCCTTTGTTATGTACACTCTATCTATTCTAGAGTATGTATTATGTCTATGGGAAAAATGTATAAAGAATAGTGAATCTAGGATAGCATACTCATTTATGTCAACTATATTAAAAGTTTCAACAAACTCAGATAACAACTTTGTTAAAGGTGATCTCTTACGTGTAGTTTTAGTATTTGTGTCAGTTTCTTTTATAATGCAATTGAAATCTCCAGCTATGATTAAATTGCCTTTGGTATATTGTACAATGTCTTCTAAGTGTTGTTTGGCCACTCTAACACCTAGTCCTGGTATCCAATAAATATTCACTAATGTATATATCATTTCATTGATAGATATTGTCACTAGACAAAACATTCCTGAGTTGTCATGGAACGTGTTTATGATTTTAGCCATTAAAGTAGTGTTTTTCCACAGAATTGCTACTCCCCTTCGCTTCTGATTATAGGTGGAACTTACTAGTATTGTATAATTTTTATTGTTTATTTTATTTATGTCTTCCTGTGTAAGGTGTGTTTCCTGTAAAAATACTAGTTGCTTCACATAGCTTTAAATATCTATAAAGACTTCCCTTTTGCAGCTATTATTTAAACCATTTACATTAAGAGATATACATTTTGCAATTGGATTTATATTAGCTTTGCTTTTATCCATATTCATATACACGTAACAATGTGTAGATGTGTGTACATGAAGAGAATGACTTGTTCTTTCTTCTTCCAACAGTATTACAATAGATTATAGACACCCAATAAAAGTAAATTACAAGATCATAACTGAGAATAATATAAGATAAACAACCACCAAACCCCTCCATGAGAAAAAACATCTCATCCTTGAATTATCTAATCATTCAAGCGATCTCTCTAAGTCTGCATTTCAGCATCCTCCCCCGGCCGCGCCATATGGTAGTTTTATAATGAAAAGTATCTTATATATCTTTTAAGTATACATGCATCTGTCTTTACAGATTACTTAAATACAGCAACACAACTATACATAGATTTAATACTTAACTATTTGGTTTTGTTTAAATTGTAAAGGAAAATCTTTTATTTTAATATATCTTTTGTGTAGCAATAATGGTTATGCATCTTAAAATTAATATGCTTGCTGTCTATCTCCCTTATAGTGTGAGTGGCATTCATAGGTATCAAATTTATTGTAATGGTCTACCTATATAGATATATATATATATATATATATATATATATATATATATATATATATATATATACACATATATATACACATATATACATATACATACATACACAATGTTAAGCATTATATGCATCAGTTACCCATGCAACAAGTTGATTAAATCAGAAAGTATCTATAACAATGAATATAACGTTACATTTGTATTGTCATTTATCAGTAATCTTATAGTTTTCTTTTAATTCAAAAAGTCATATTTTAGTGGTATGAATGCTACTAATTTGTTTTTGGCATTGGTATTATATAGTTTAAGACTATATTTCTTAGCAATGCCTATATATTTATTAGTGCCACTGGCATATTTCATCGCTAGTGTACCACATATGTCATATGTCAAATAGCAACTCATACTCCTTATGATATTACAGGATTTATCTGCAGCATTATAACTGTAAGGTTGGAAAAATATGAGAAGCAAAGTAGGCTTTAAATATGCTATAACACAATTGTTTGGTACTTATTACTGTCAACTCTTCTACATACACAGGAAAAGATAACCTTATATGACTATCAACCATTTTCTTACATTTTTCTTTTCATCCTTCTATTCTCCATTTTTAATAAATATTTGTTTCTATTGTGGCTTCTTTGAATTTAGTGAGGGTACTCCATATCATATTATAGATAATATACAACGTTCAAACAGAGAACATGCCCAATATAGAGACATATTCTCAACTCAAGTGGTCCACACCGTATATTTATAACACTGCAGTCAGAAATATACTAATGAATATGCAATAACTAGCAGTTTTGCAGCATGTGTGTGTCTCTAACAAGTACATACCTATAGGATATTAAAAAGTCTAGATAGCACGCTCTTGTTTCATAATTAACAAATGCACACAGCCTGGTATTTACTTTCATAGACAGAAATTAGACCTTTTACTTATATGCATATCAGGTACCAACAGCAATATGTTAGTAAATGCCTATGCTATTCAAATCATATTTTAATGCTGATTGATATAAGATGTAGCTGACAATGGCTTTAGCGTTTGTGATGTTATATAATATATATTCAGTATTATAAGTAAAAGTATGTTGCATGTCTATTTGCAATCTAAGGTTCAAGGCTGATCAATTTAGACATACAAGACAATCTCTTTAGCCTTGGTTATATAATGGGAGTTACTGTGTCTCTACACAACCATTCATTTTCAGTGAGGATGTTCAATATTAATATAACTTGCCTTTAATAAAAGCATACTTATAATTCAGCAGTTCTTTCCTATATATATATATATATATATATATATATATATATATATATATATATATAACAATATCATAAGCAAGACTGAGATTTTTTCTTGCTCATTACTGCTTAATGATTGTGCTACTTGAACAGTTTAATATTTACAGAGTATCTTGATAATTAAACAGCAACTCCGTTTTACCCTTAAAATGCCTAATAACACATAGCTACATTCATGAACCTTAATTGACTTACTATCCTTAAGGTTGAGTACATTAGCTGCAGTGTGTTTACAAATATGTTATATAGTTCCAGTCAAGGACTTAAATATATTAAATTTTTATAAAATTAAGTTAAATTATAGTAATTTACGTGGGTGATCTTATTAGAAAAGATTATAGTAAAGTCTGTATGTGTTAACTATTCATACAGTTTCTTCCAAGTGATATACTTCTTTTTAAGCTTTGTGTGCTGTTTATGTGTACAATTCAAAATGAATAACAAATATTACAATATAATAAAACATCATGTATGTGTTGATACCTTCTAAATTCATTAGGTACTTCAATGTACTTTTAATATTTGTTAAAACTGTAAAAGCACTTTGCCATCTCATAAATAGTGTGCTGGTTACTTTAAGTAGCTTAGGAGCTGACACCACACCCATACTGTTTTGTTTTAGTGCTGACATCACTCATGACTGTTTACTTTCATTTTGTGCTGTTAGAAGGTTTAACACACTGTAATGGATTCTAACTGAAGAACCTTCATTCAGGGGTGGTAAAATAAGAGTTCCCAGCTCGTGACCATAGCGGGAAGACAAAAACAAAGTAAGTGAAGTTTTTAGGGCTTTTTTTAAACTGAACACCAGCTCATTAAACTTCTATTAGTTTTCTTAACATTAAGCGCAGATATACAAGCCAAACAGTTGTTTGTTAGTCAAAAAGGCACTTTTAGCATCAAAGAATAGATAATTACTTTTCAAGGCACTTTTTGACAGTTATTACTATCAGTTCTATATATTATTATGTGTATTAAATACATCAGTTTAGATATTTCATGCAGCTTAGTGTAAATAATATAAAAAGGAATCATGCTCATTTAAACACACCACATTAATATGTCAGTGTAAATACATCATATTCTATACTAGCAGTAAAAGGCAGGTAATTTATAAATGAACTATCTAAACATCATTTAGAGTTAGAAAAATCATGACTGTAAGTATTTACACTGTAATAGAGAAAGGTATGTTACCTTGCTTTCTTTTAGGGTTGTTTCCTTTAGTTATAAAATGTCCTGCTTATCTTGTATTTATATTGTTTCAAAGACTGACACATGTGTAAAGCATGAATGCTTTCAAAGAACTTTTTTTGCCTTACAGAGCAAATAGAAGACAATAATGTTTGTGTTTTTCATATGTCTTTTATCGTTTCTTCTTCTTCTTGTCAGCAGTGCTCCATTCATTTTTTTCTAAGTGACGCTTAACCCCAAATTGAGAGAAATCCATTTCTTCCGCATTATCCAAGGTTTTATTAGCTGAAAGATAAGAAACTGTTGCTTGCAGAGTGTCAAAAGTTTTAGGACCTTCAGTAAAAAATATTTTTATTCTTGCAGGGAACAGCAAGTGAACTTTAAGTTGTCTTTTTTTCAATTCCTTTATCAGAGGGAGACATTCTTTTCTTGCAGTTATAACTCCAGCAGAATAATCATTATCAAATCTGATTATGTTGTCTTTGTATTTAACTGGAGAAGTTGACCATGCTGTTTTTAAAATAAGTTCCTTGTCCTGTGATGAAAAAAACTTTACTATTATTGATCTCGGGTGATTTTTGATTTGATGGTTGATGAAGCAGCTCTTAAGGATCTGTGGGCTCTTTCAATTCCATAAGAAAGAGCTTCAGGCAATTTTAAAACTTCTGGTAACCAGGTAGTAAGGAAAGTCACCATGTTATCTCCCTCTGTTTTCTCTGGTAGCCCATAGATGCGAAGGTTATTTCGTCTGGACCTGTTCTCTAGATCCTCTATTTTATTTTGTAATGAAGCATTTTGTTGTGATAAAAAATGTAGCTGAAGATCTTGTTCTGAGAGTCTGCCCTCAGTATCATTTAAGGATCTCTTTATATCAGCTATTTGAGACTTCTGTTGTGTCATTATTTCTTGTAACCAAAAGAAACCACACAGAAAACTAAGAAAAAGATGTTGGTAAGTCAGCTCCAAGGGCTAGGCACATGCAGGTACAAAAGTTCAGGTAACTGTAGGTTATAGTCCAATCCAATGTACTTAATACCAGAAGTTGTAAAAACACTGCTTTATTCACCAAGCCAAAATACCTGTGGCACAGAAAGGTTTACGTAACCATAAAAATGTTGTAGACCATAACGTTTATAAGGATCAAAGAAGAAATGTACCAGTTAATAACTTTTCAGTTGACTTGAACACAGGTCCTGGACTTGATGCTAGACATATTATTGATGATGATGACATCTTTGAGGAGGGAACGGATGGCTTTAACCAACCTGTTGGTATTGATAACAACAATCAAAGGCAAAACAAGGATTTTCAAAAAAACTACAGAGGGGGGGCAACTGGAAAGTGCATCCAGCTCAGGGAGCCAAACGGAGATACAACACACGGAGCAACAGCAAATACCTGAGCTAAAACTGTTTGAAACATTATATAATAATGAAGGTGATTTTTCTGTTTACAATTTCACTGAGTGCTGTATTGATCAAGTATTGGTGGAATTATTTGCCAAGGGTCTCACATTTGTTCCATCAAAAAAATGTGACATTGCTGAACTTTTAATTGACTTTAAGTTATTCATTCGCAAACTGAACTTGAATATTTTGTTTGGTAACTCATCGTACAGTAACAATGAACTGAGAATAGCTAGTTCCTTTAACCCCCCCCCAGAACAGCACAATAAGTATGTTTGAATATTTTTGTGAAAATGAGTTTAGAAATGTTCTGAAGGATTCATCCAAAACCAGATTTAAGCCTAACATCTCTGAAGAGGAAAAAGCCCTTCTTACTATGCTTAGGAATTTACCACTTAGGCTTATGAAACCAGATAAAGGTGGAGGTTTAGTGGTATTGTACAATGAAGACTACTCTAACATCATGATGACATTGTTGGAAAGTAGCACCTATGCATTAGTGAGCAGAAATGAACTAAATCAGGCTTATAATAGGATTAATATGTTTATTAGTGACTTGTTTATGGATGGTTGTCTTACCTCAGAACAACACAGTTATTTAACCATGTTGGCACCACGGATCCCTAAAATCTTTGGGATCCCAAAATTGCATATAAATGTAATGAACCCCCCTTTTAGAGCATTGGTTGACGCACGCCAATCAATCACGTATCCCTGTGCCAAGTTTGTGGACAAGATTTTGAAGAATTTTGTGTCCTTAGAAAACAAATTTTAAAGGACTCGTGGTCATTTTTACAGAGTATGCAAGCCATGACTTTTGATAACACAGTAAATTTCTTAACTGTGGATGTCAGTGACCTATATTCTTGTATTCCACATGATCTGGGGGTAGAATGGGTAGTGGAACATATCAGGGCTAAAGGGGCTAACGATAATGAATGTAACTTAGTAGAACAACTTCTTGACATTATTTTAAAGAATAATTTTGTGGCATTTGAAAACAAGTTATTTGTCCAAAAGTAGGTGTGGCGATGGGGTCACCAGTGGGATCAAGTTTTGCGAACTTGGTTTTAGCGTATTGGGAAAATAACTATGTTTTCAATAGCCACTTGGCCCACCAGATTATTAGTTACAAAAGATTTTTGGATGATATTTTCATTCTCTTTAAAGGAGACCAAAAAGAAGCGGATCTTCTTGTTAGCTTCTTTAATTCTACAACTACCTTTTTAAAGTTCACCTGGAATTTTCAAGAAAATATCATTAATTTCTTGGATGTGGAGTTGAGTAAAATAGGGTCACTTTTCAGCCAAAATACATAGAAAAGCTACATATTCCAACAGTTTTCTCCACTTCACCAGTATGCACCCCCTTCACCAAAAGAAAGCTGTTGTGAAGGGACAACTGGTGAGAATGGTGACCTTGAAAGATGACTTTGAAGAAGAATGTGACCTGCTATACCTTATGTTTATAAGGAGAGGTTATCCTGCTTCCTTCCTAAATACAATTTTCCAGGAAGTAAAGGATAAAAGGGACAAAGGGATATATAAACCTATTTTGGGAAGTGACCTAGGGACTATAACACTAGACCTGGCCACTGACACAGGTCTTAATAACAACAACACAGTGACCGATGGTATAGGAAACATGGATCAAACTAGTTCTAATAGCACCGAGATAGATAGGAATTTTGACAGCTTTTATATTTACATATTGTCCAGAGGCACCTGAAATAGGTAAAGTAATTAGAAAATATTGGAGTTATTTAACATTAGACAGGAATGTTGCCAATATTTTGAACTTTAACCCCATAATAATATTCAAAAGAGGTATTAATATGAAAAGAGTACTTGAAATGAAGGTACCAAAAAAACAAAATAGAAATGGGACAAGAAAATGTGGTGCTTGTAAATATTGTAAGTATTTAATGACCTTGGATCAATTTACTATTAGAACAATGACATACTCTGTTAGGGGATCATATACATGTGACTCTAAGGCTATTGTATATCTGGCACAGTGTGGGCAGTGCCCATCATTTTACGTAGGAAAGACAGAGAGACATTTGCGTGACAGAATGTACGAACATTTATACGCAATCAGCAAGGGTAAAAACGATAATGCTCTGGCAAGACATTGTGCCAGGTTCCCAGACCATGTATTTTCGTTCATGGTCATAGACCAAATTGTGAAAGACTTAGTGGATTTTAGCTTTGTGAATGACCAATTTTTAAAACTGGAACTAGAAAAGAAAGAATTAGCGTGGCAGCTTCGTTTAGCTGCAAACAGAGACCCAGGGTTAAATGAGTGTTGCTCAATTTCATGTATTTTAAAGATAAAAAGTTTACTGAGATAGTTCATTTTCTTTTTGTTGTTTGTGTATGTCATTGAATGCCCTTGAAGGTGTAACTAGAACCAAACACAGCTTTGTAAGTAAGCAGTACTTAGCAATACTTACTAGTATTAGCATAGTTTAAGATTTTATTATATATGACTTTTTAGTAGTACTTGTGTGTAGTTTTAAAGTATAGATGCAAGTAGAAGAATTTAGATATGATATGATAATATTATAACAGTGACTTCTTTTCATGTTTTTAATGTAAAATCTTTTAAGTGAGAATTTTGGTCAGTCTTTTAAAAAACTTCTGGTTCCGTATTACATAAAATAAGTTACTTGAGTGTATCGCTTTAAACACAAGGGATACAGCAATTAATGTAATTACTGACATCTGTCTTAACCTAGTGCTTTGTTTTAAAATGCTTTGAACTAGTGTTGTTGGTTGTCTGAAGAAGTTCTGATATTTATCAGAACGAAAAACGCTGGTGCAGCGTTTTACTTTTATTTTGGCTTGGTGAATAAAGCAATGTTTTTACAACTTCTGGTATTAAGTACATTGGATTGGACTATAACCTACAGTTACCTGAACTTTTGTACCTGCATGTGCCTAGCCCTTGGAGCTGACTTACCAACATCTTTTTCTCATTATTTCTTGTAGTTGCTGTATTTGTTTTGTAGATCTCTCCTCAAAAGTGTCCAGTTTGGTATTCATTTTGTCAAATTTCACTGACAAGTCTTGTATAGCATTTAATAAAGACTGTATCTCCTTTTTCATCGTCTGGTCCTGTGTGGTATGCTTAGAAAAGCTCATTTTCAGTAGATTCAGATACCTTCCTTCTTGTTTTTGACAGGAAAAATAATGTTTAAAGCCAAATTTTTTGCACTGTAGACTTCTAGTGATATTAGTAGAAGTAATTCAACAAAATAGGTTTGTCTACAATATCTAGTTTTTAAAAATTCCTGTCAGAAATATCTTTTGAGTGCAGAGCTGAGAAAAGATGCTTCCAACCAGTCTACATCCTAGCCACGCCCCCCCCCCCCCGTATCTACTTTTCTGAAGTACAGGCTAACACAGAAGGTCTTTGGCTAATGAAGTTCGCAGATGAATGCAAACTAGGAGCCATAATTGAAACTCCAAATGATGTGGGCATCCTACAAAAGGGCCTCACTGAGGCAGATGCCTGGTGTCAAAGCCATGGCCTCAAGCTCAGTGCCAAAAAGTACACTGTCATCCCCTTTGGTAAAAACTCTGTACCCATGAGCTACCACATAGGTGGTAGTCTACTTAACACCAAAAGTGTGATAAGAGACCTTGGGACACAGGTGGACTGTAGTCTCTCCTTTGATAATCACATTGCCACAGTAGTTAGGAAATCCTTCTACTTGGCATACCTCATCACAAAAGGTTTCTCATCCAGGAAAAAAGAGGTCATTGTTCCCCTCTACTCGTCACTCATTAGACCTATTATAGACTACAACGCCCCTTTTGGTATGTACCTCACAAGACATCTACAACAACTGGAAAGGCTGCCGAAATACTTCACAAAGAGGATTACCAGCCTCAAACAGATGCCCTACGTAGACTGTCTCAAAACCTCCAGCTTTACTCTGTTGCATATTGCCTACTCAGAGGTGATCTCTGCCTAACTTACAAAGCTATGTCAAACCCAGAGCTGTTGGACATGTTCCTCTTAAAGAAATCCCAATCCCTCCAAGCTACACGCTCTAGGGACCTAAACTTTGTCACCACAATAAACAGAACATGCTGGAGGGATAGATTCCTGTCCCAGAGACTTCTCATACTCTGGAACAAACTACCTATCTATATCAAACAAAGCTCCTCATTAGCACTCTTCAAAAAAAATCTTGATGATTGGATGGGAAATAGGAAATTCACCCTGGGGATTACCTCTATGGCTCTGCTTAACAGGGGCACAGGAAAATAATTTTCTTGGGTGGCGAAAGACAGGGTACCTTTATGGCTAGGCTTGTATAGGCCCTAGGGCCAATAGCCTAGTACCTACCTATGAACCTATGAACATCAGTCCTACATGGACAGACTCAAAAAACTCCAGCTATTCTCTGTCTCTTATCGTCTACTAAGAGGTGATCTCTGCTTGACTTACAAAGCCATGTCTGACCCAGCTCTGTTAGAAATGCTACATCTAAAGAAATCCCAATCCCTCCACACCACATGCTCCAGAGACCTCAACCTCATTACCACAATCAACAGAACATGCTGGAGGGATAGGTTCATAACCCAGAGACTTCCCATGCTCTGAAATAGACTTCCCATACATGTCAAGCAGAGCGCCTCACTGGCCATCTTCAAGAAAAATATTGATGAGTGGATGGGAAATAGAAGGTTCACCCTGGGATCACTCCAGTGGCTCTACTTGATAGAGGCACTGGGAACTAATGTTGGGTGGCATGATGCCAGTGCACTTCTATGTGCTAGGTTTGTAAAGGCTCTAGGGCCATTAGCCTAGTACAAACCTGTGAACTTATTTAAAACTATTACATACACTTGGATTCAAACCCTATATTATCTGGGCTCCAAAAGAAGTGTGTCAATGAATTTACACCTGCTGCCACGGTGTCAGCTAATGGGAAGGTGGGTTTCATACACTCAATACTGAGAACTCTCATACTGTTATTAACGAGGCTTGCATTTGCTCTCCACTTAACTACATGCAGACAGGGAAAGCAGTAAAAATGTGTATCTCACATACGCACGCACTTTTTCATTGACCATGCAAACCAGCTACTCAGCGGTGCATTATGCAAAGTGGACAATAGCTGTATTACTTTTATTTACTCTTCAATGTGTCTTCATCCCATGAAAGTGCATTTAAAAACAAAAACAAAAGGAAGGCAGTATCTAAGAAAAAAACACATATTTACAATGCAGACATCTGTTACCTCTCTCACGCACTGCAAACTTGGTCTCTCAATACTTGTTCACAAATATATTGACTACACTACAGAAATAAATAAAAATGCTGTATTATATATCATGCACATCTTTATAATGACAATACACATTCAGATTTTCCAATACTTGTAGTAATGTGGACACCTGTTTTCATATAATTTGGAAAGCTGTCTCTTAAAGTATACCTGCACATTTGAAACACAACACCAAGTACTACACATTGCACATACACTCATCGATCTGGTAACATGCAGAAATTTAATATCTTGACAGTTGGAAATGGCTAACTAACCATTTCATACAGGCCTCCCAACATCTTCTGTCCAACATCTACTGCTGATGTCATCCACTATAATTAGCCTACAGCCTTGTAAAAGTCAGACTTTTGCCATGGTGCTTGCATAAAATACTCAGTGATCTAGTCCATGTACTTAGGTAGGGGTTCTAATCTCACTACAGTCAACTGGTGTGCGTATGTGTGTGTGTGTGTGTGTGTGTGTGTGTGTGTGTGTGTGTGTGTGTGTGTGTGTGTGTGTGTGTGTGTGTGTGTGCGTGTGTGCACTTGCTTGATATTAGAGAGAGCATTTTACACCAGCATGTCAGACACTGCTATTACCATCTTCCTGTCAACAGTCTCTGCTGATGTCATCACCTATAGCTGTCTCACATGCTTGTTCTTTTAATGTCACAGGCTAGATTAAGATCCCTAGACTGAGTGACTCTTGTGCAATTATATTTGTGGATGTGAAGTATTTCCATCAGGGCAGGGTCAAAGACTGGGGCACAAGTCACCTCATCCTATATGATACAGAGCGCAGTGACAGGGTATCCAGTGTATCCACATATGTCATGGCATGTTTTGTAGGCCCTGTATTTTCTTGTGGAGAAACACCTGTGGTCTCTCCATCTGCTGCAGGTGTCTGGTGAGGTACATGCAAAAAGGAGCATTGTACTTTATTGGTGCTCTGATGAGGTTTGAGTACAGTGGTGTTATAATATCCTTACAGATGGATATGATGGCCTGACTTGTGAGGTGCATGACATAGAAGGCTTTCCTTACAACTGTGGAAACTTGGTAGTCAAAGTTCAGATTGCTATCTACCTGTGTTTCCAGGACTTGAACCACTGAATTTGACCTTAGGGGGTGTTGTCAATGCTATAATTAACATGGAATTCCACTTTGCAGAAGGCAAATATAATGACACATTTTTGCTTTTCCTTGTAGACAGTGTGGCTTTATCACCAATCATTTGTCTGTGTTAGCCCCTCCTGTAATATGTAAACATTATTAGTGGACTCATTGATTGCACCCAATATGCAATCATGAGCAAACTTTGTAAATCAAAGGCCATATACATTAGCCTGGACTTCCAAGAAATAGATTCCAAGCAGTAAAGGGCCCAGCACAGATCCTTGTGGTACACCACTGGTGACGGCTCTACTGGTAGAGATTGATTCATGAACTTTCACAGTAAGCGTTCTGTCAGTGAGCCAATTGGCTAACCAACTAATATCATTACGGTTAATCCCCAGCTGCAAGAGTTTCTCAATGATACCAGAGTGGAGGATTGTGCCAAACCCTTTGGCCAGATCACCATAAGGCAGTATGCACTGTCTTACCTTCATCCAACCCTTTTGTGACTTTGTCAAAGAAGTCTATTACACTTAATAAGCATGATGTAACATTAAGAAAGCCAAACTGGTTTGGGTCTAGCATTGAAGCTCACCTATGTTGTTTTTGATAAGGTCTCTAATGATTCTTTCCATGGCCTTGTGGATAAGACTGGTTAGACTTATATGTCCACATTTCCCAGGGTTGGTTGATGGCCCACCTTTGTGCAAGGAGATTACTGCTGCTGTTTTCAACCCTGCTGGAACCAAGCCAGTTCTCAGGCTATGGTGACAGAGAATGGTAATTTGGTCTGCTGGTTCCTGTTGCAGATTGTTTAATAAGTGATGCACACAGTACATACATAGCTATTTGACAACATTGATGGCATGGTTTATATTCGTGACAGTGTGGAATGTGCCACATATATGCCATGCACACCTGTCAACTAGCCTGGATTGTTCATAATGTCACATACAAGTATAGCACTGTCCCTCTTAACACCTCCAGCAGATGTTTCAGTATCAGAACGGTGAGCTTGATTACCCTCATAAATTGCTGACATCTCATAATAGTCGCACAAGTGTGTTAATGCAGAAATATCTATGATCACTTAAAATCATGTATGTTATGTCACAGACATGGAATTACTGGTGGTATTATTCTAATATTGTCCATGATTGTGCATGTTTCAGTTCACTGTTGTCCACGAGCCTGTAACTATGTGTCCCACCTGGTGGAAACTTCTGCTGACATTGCAGTCATATTCAGACAACTCATTTGCCACAGCTTCACAATATGCAGCTAACCCCTATTCTAGATAACATCCCTGAAAGATGTCCTCTCCATTGTACATGTCAGGATGCTCATATCACAAAGATATCTTCTCCATTGTTGTCACCTTGTGTGACAGTCTTATAATATACATTTACACTGTGCAGTCCATATGGTACCATGTTGATATGTGATTAGTGTTCCTGCTACAACCGTCTTCCATTTACATGCCCTCCTCTGCTATAAATTATGATGTTTCACCTGTCCTGTTTCCCATGTTCATTCCTACAGTTCATCTATGTACCCCTATTCAATACACACACTTCCCCTATTTATTGTAAATGGTAGTCCATGTATTGTTATGGATCATTTACACAACTTCTGTGCAGAATGCATGAAATGGGATTCCACAATACTCTGCATTGGATACACTGCTCTGTAATGTGTTTGGACCATATACATTGCTATATTATCAACCCTGGTAATCATTGTGGCATTTTGCACAATCCTGCAGACCTAGTTTGCCCATAGGTAAGCAGGTCTACATGTTTGTTGCTATCCATGTTGCTTTACACAGTTTCCTGGCCAGCAACCCTGTTGCGAGCCATGAAACTGCTCTTGTTTATACTTAAACGTGGTGCACAGCATGAATATGTAATTAGTGCTGCTGCTCACCATGCAAACGTGTAGGCTTCACATTTATTGAATATAATTGATACATGTAGTGATATTTGTGGGCTATGTTTTGTGGTGCATGGTCTACTGTCATTATTCATTTGACATTCCTTCTCATCTTTAAATATTTTTTTTTTATTTCAGAACACGGTATTGCAATTCTACGTTTTTTTTTTAGTGATGTGACTTTAAATGTAGAATTGATATGATGATGATTGTTGTCAAATGTTATTCACTAGGTATATATACCTGGGTGGATGGTGTTTTATTGATTCTGATGAAGTCCTTGCTATTAGTAGGACGAAAGCGCTTAATCTGTGTTTTATGGTAGTTTTAAGTATTGAATGAGTTGATAATTACACCGAGAGTGAGCCATCCTTATTGACTGTTGCAATACTGTGTTATATTTTTTTAGTTGTCTGTTGCTACACATTTTTATTTTTTATTAATTTCAGAACAGGTACTCCTATTATTGTTTGCAAAAGGCATGCTTGATTGCTCACTGACTGCTGTTCAGTGATTCCGGAAGGTGTCATGAAAGGAATAATATTTATAACAGTTTTGCACAGTACATTCTAGTGAAATGGTATATCTGAGTCTGCACATACTGAATGTCCTCAAGTGGTACAATTAGTAAAAAATAGTTAATTCAGTATTTAACATGAGTTCATAGCTTGCAATTGAATGTAAACATATCATATTGATTTTAATATTATGCAAGCATACCTCTCAACCTCAGAGCAAGAAATCTGGACAAAGGCGTAAATAAAAGTGGGACAAAGGCCCAAAGATAGGGACAATTTTTAAATATTGCTCTTACAGTCTTAGGAAGTTGATAGAATAACAGCTTTTTGCATTAGCATGAATTTTCTCAAGGGTATTAAGTCTGAAACTCAAATGTCTGTCATTATTTTCTGACTTCAGTCTTTAATGATTTGCCACTAATTTGCCAGAAAACCACATTTTTATGAAAAATGGACCAAAATATGAGGCAGATATCTGGACATTCTGTGAAAATCTGTACAGCTGAGAGGTATGCATGCAAGATTTCCTCAGTTTTAATAATTACATGTTTCAACTGACTTAATGTTCTCTGTTAAGGTACTACACATCAGATTACTTGATTTTGTCATACAGAATAATTTGTTTCCTCAGAAACAACAAGCATTATCATTTATGCTGCAGTGACAGTGAAGTATAAGCTGTGTTTGTTTACCTGACAGAAAGCCAAAGTAATCTCGGTTAATTTTTTTATTAGTATTTCTCTGAATACTTTTGTATTATTACTTTTAAGTTATAAGTAATTGCCAGTTGCAACAATGATAATGCATAGAGCATTAATGGTTACAAACACTGCAGCCTTATGCTGTGATATATAGCTTTCTTTCTACATTTCCAGAAAGTTGTAAGGAATACCATTACAGGAATGAAATACATGCAGTTGAAAAGTGTCTTCAGCGTAAACTCATTTTATCTTTTTCTTTTACTTTATTTAATAACTAATTTCCCTTTGAGTTAATCATTGACATCTCTGCATGAAGGTCTGTTTCTAAGTGACAGAAATGTCACACCTGAATCACAGTAGGTCAAGGTCAAATGTGTCACACATCTCTTAAAGATAAGGTAGATGATGGTGCAAGTGAGTTTGAAGAAGGGCTGTCATGAGAGCTGGATGGTGACTTAGTTTGATGTCGTGACCTACCTGATGTAGGTGATCCTGCAGACCCTGATCTGACATTGCTGTGGGATCAGTACTGAGACCTCAAATGAGAGGTTCTGCTAGGGTAGAAGAATTCTGATGTGTCCTGTATGAAATCTGTTTGCTGGGCCCCCTATTAATTACAGTACTTTCCTGTGAAGCACTTGTAGTCTTATGTGATCTGTCCTCACTTGTCTAGACAGTATCCTGTCCTCTTCTCTTTCCAAAACTGAGCCAACTAGAGTCTTGTAAATCCTAAATAGTGTATGATTGAAAGCAGTCATAGCTGCTTCATGTGCCACCATTTTACTCATCATTGTGATCATGGTGTAGAGGTGCAGGGGTTTGGAGATACTGGTGTAGAGGTGCATGGGTTTGGAGATACTGGTGTAGAAGTGCACGGTTATTGAGATACTGGTGTAGAGGTGCATGGGTTTGGAGATACTGGTGTAGAGATGCAGGGGTATTGAGATACTGGTGTAGAGATGCATGGGTTTGGAGATACTGGTGTAGAGGTGCAGAGGTTTGGAACTACTGGTGTAGAGATACATGGGTTAGGAGCTACTGGTGTAGAGGTGCATGGGTTTGGAACTACTGGTGTAGAGGTGCAGGGGTTTGGAGATACTAGTGTAGAGGTGCAGGGGTATTGAGATACTGATGTAGAGGTGCAGGGGTGTGGATATACTGGTGTAGAGGTGCAGAGGTGTGGAGATACTGGTGTAGAGCTGCAGGGGTTTGGGGATACTGGTGTAGAGGTGCATGGGTTTGGAGATACTGGTGTAGACATGTGAGGTTACTGAGATACTGGTGTAGAGGTGCATGGGTTTAGAGATACTAGTGCAGAGGTGCAGGGGTATTGAGATACTGATGTAGAGGTGCAGGGGTATGAAGATACTGGTGTAGAGATGCATGGGTTTGGAGATACTGGTGTAGAGGTGCAGAGGTTTGGAACTACTGGTGTATAGATACATGGGTTTGGAGCTACTGGTGTAGAGGTGCATGGGTTTGGAACTACTGATGTAGAGGTACATGGGTTTGGAGCTACTGGTGTAGAGGTGCAGAGGTTTGGAGATACTGGTGTAGAGGTGCATGGGTTTGGAGATACTGGTGTAGAAGTGCGAGGTTATTGAGATACTGGTGTAGAGGTACATGGGTTTGGAAATACTGGTGTAGAGGTGCAGGGGTATTGAGATACTGGTGTAGAGATGCATGGGTTTGGAGATAATGGTGTTGAGGTGCAGAGGTTTGGAGATACTGGTGTAGAGATATATGGGTTAGGAGCTACTGGTGTAGAGGTGCATGGGTTTGGAACTACTGGTGTAGAGGTGCATGGGTTTGGAGCTACTGGTGTTGAGGTGCAGAGGTTTGGAGATACTGGTGTAGAGATGTATGGGTTTGGATATACTGGTGTAGAGGTGCAGAGGTTTGGAACTACTGTTGTAGAGATACATGGGTTAGGAGCTACTGGTGCAGAGGTGTATGGGTTTGGAACTACTGGTGTAGAGGTGCAGGGGTTTGGAGATACTGGTGTAGAGGTGAATGGGTTTGGAGATACTGGTGTAGAAGTGTGAGGTTATTGAGATACTGGTGTAGAGGTTCATGGGGTTTGGAGATACTAGTGTAGAGGTGCAGGGGTATTGAGATACTGATGTAGAGGTGCAGGGGTATGGAGATACTGGTGTAGAGATGCATGGGTTTGGCGATACTGGTGTAGAGGTGCAGAGGTTTGGAACTACTGGTGTAGAGGTACATGGGTTTGGAGCTACTGGTGTAGAGGTGCAGAGGTTTGGAGATACTGGTGTAGAGGTGCAGGAATTTGGAGATACTGGTGTAGAGGTGCATGGGTTTGGAGATTCTGGTGTAGAAGTGCGAGAGTATTGAGATACTGGTGTAGAGGTGCATGGGTTTGGAGATACTAGTGTAGAGGTGCAGGGGCATTGAGATACTGATGTAGAGGTGCAGGGGTATGGAGATACTGGTGTAGAGATGCATGGGTTTGGAGATACTGGTGTAGAGGTGCAGAGGTTTGGAGATACTGGTGTAAAGTGCATGCATTTGGAGATACTGGTGTAGAGTTGCAGGGGTTTGGAGATACTGATGTAGAGTGCATGCATTTGGAGATACTGGTGTAGAGGTCCATGGGTTTTGAGATACTGGTGTAGAGGTGCATGGGTATGGAGATACTGGTGTTGAGGTGCAGAGATTTGGAGATACTGGTGTAGAGCTGCATGAGTTTGGAGATACTGGTGTAGAAGAGCTGGGGTTGGAGATACTGGTGTAGAGTGCATGAGTTTAGAGATACAGGTGCAAAGGTGCAGGGGTATGGAGATACTGGTGTAGAGGTGCATGGGTTTGGAGATACTGGTGTAGAGGTGCAGGGGTTTGGAGATACTGGTGTAGAGATGCGTGGGTTTCGAGATACTGGTGTAGAGGTATATGGGTTTGGAGATACTGGCATAGAGGTGCACAGGTTTGGAGATACTGTTGTAGAGTTGTACCATTTTGGAGATACTGGTGTAGAGGTGCATAGGTTTAGAGATAATGGTGTTGAGGTGTATGCCTTTGGAGATACTGATGTAGAGGTACCGAGATTTGGAGTTACTGGTGTAGAGGTGCATGGATTTGGATATAATGTTATGTAGGTGCATGAGTTTGGAAATAATGGTGTAGAGATGCATGGGTATGGAGATACTGGTGTAGAGGTGCAGGAGTTTGGAGATACTGGTGTAGAGGTGCAGGAGTTTGGAGATAGTGGTGTAGAGGTATATGGGTTTGGAGATACGGGTGTAGAGGTGTTGGGGTTTGGATATGCTGGTGTAGAGTTGAATAGGTTTGGAGATACTGATGTAGATGTGCAGGGATTTGCCGATACTGTTGTAGAGGTACAGGCATTTGGAGATACTGGTTTAGAGGTGCATTAGTATGGAGATACTGGTACAGATGTGCAGAGATTGGGTGATACTAGTGTAGAGGTCCATGGGTTTGGTGATACTGGTGCAGAGGTGCAGGGATTTGGAGATACTGGTGTAAAGGTGCATGGGTTTGGAAATACTGGTGCAGAGGTACAAGGATTTGGAGACACTGATAAAGAGGTGCAGGGGTGTGGAGATACTGGTGTATAGGTGAAATGGTTTGGAGATACTGGTGTGGGGTACATAGATTTGGTGATACTGGTGCAGAGGTACAAGGATTTGGAGACACTGGTATAGAGGTGCAGGGGTATGGAGATACTGGTGTTGAGGTGAATGGGTTTGGAGATACTGGTGTAGAGGTGCAACTGTTGGAGATACTGGTGTAGATGTCCAGAGATTGGAGATACTGGTGTAGAGGTGCAGGGGTTTGGATATACTGGTGCAGAGGTGAAGGGATTTGGGAATACTGGTGTAGAGGCACGTGGGTTTTCTTCCTTTACATGCATGAGTATAATGTCAGCATGTGCTTGACTTTGTGATGCACTCTCGCTTCCTCCAGAGTTACTTGTTGTGGGGTGTGAGATGCTGCCATTAAACTTAAGAGCTGTGTGCAACTTTCCTCAGTTTGCCTCATAAATATAACTATATTATAATCATCATTATCATCAAAAGCCATTCTGCTGCTGATGTCCTTCAAATTTATTGATATAGTTTAACTGTTTGTTTCCACTGCTGACCCTGTATAAAATGAATTAAATACATTACTAATAAAGGAGTAGCATACAGTACAGTATGCTGAGTAAGGAGGTGTGGACAACCATTCAAACTTCATTGTAATTATGTGCAGAAGTGGAGGGTTCACCCGTTAATACTAATTGTTGTGTGTTAAATATAATCATACCATGTCAGCCTTTAATTCTCCATAGAAATATATGTCACTGTTTTCAAACCAACCTTCCTGAGCAGAGATGTGTTGCTACTGCAGAAGTTGATAACAGCCAGTGTCCATACCATCTCTGATTATTCCAGTCCCATCATCTTCTGTATCACAGTCATCACCTCAAATGGAAAAGAGGTATTCCCCATCTGGTATTAAAGAGATAAGTGTAAGTGCCCCCACCCCCAGTACTGCTATGGGTGATTGCATTCTGCCTCACCTTGACTCCTTATCATTTGCCAACTTGCATTTCCTTTCACCTACAGCATTTATATCCCTAACCACTTGAGTCCAGGCATTCACACCTCAGAGCTTGTTTGGGCCTCCCTTTTCCAAAAGGACACTTGCTGTATATCCTAAGGGCACCCATGATGATTTGGTTCTTCTCATAGCTGAAATTATCTTTTCCCTGTCTTGGTCCCTGGTTTTGCATCATTACTGCACCTAAAATAATATGTTACAGTTATGTACAAACAACTAGTCATCAAACAATGTGACAATGAAAGCATGACGGCTATCATCAAAAAAAAAAAAAAAAAAAAAAGCAGAGGATAGGTGACACAAAGACACAAAACTCCTAACTATATACACATGCAGAGTTGCAATCCAGCCAGGTAAGGTTGTGTTGAACAAATGTTTGCATTATCAAGAATGCATTTTCAATAGTAAGGCAAGTAGTTTGTTAACAGACATGAATTCTTTCCCCATCACTTTCTTGTATTTTCATTGGGGAGCATCACTTAGAAATCTCCCAGTAAAGAACCATGTATGTTTTGCCAACACTTCCGTGCTTCACAATTAAATCACCGAAAAGTATTTAATTCTACCACATGTGCACAATCACTAAATGACAGCAAAATAAACTTATCTTTCTCAGTGCTCACTATGCATTTATACTGCTGCTGTAATGAACTTTCTCATGGAAATGACAGTTTTACAGAGTTCAAATAATGCATCCAAATCTATCCAGCATATCAGTAAAGCAAACATTTCATCAAGTAAACCCAGTAATCTCACATCAGTTTGAACTATTTGATATTAATTTGCAATATTGCTTACCTGGAGCCAGAATCTGCCTGGTTATGTACACACTCAAGTCCTTATATCACATGTGCCAGTATGATTATATCATAGACTATGTGGGTATTAATGACTTGAAACATACTTCCCTATGCTATTTGAAGAGAGATAGCATTGATCTTTCTGAATCAGGCAGTTATCTGCCTTGCTTTTTTTTTTTTTAATTTCTCCAAATCTTTGGGGTTTCTAATACCATGACAGGAATGGACCCCATTCGTAAGTCAAAGTCCTATTAAAGTTCATGAAATTTGTATTGTTTCAATCTTTGATGTCAGCCAAAAGTGTTCTTCGCAGCATCCGCAATGTGTCCAGTAATGACTCCTTCTGCAATTCGTATGGGGTTACATGGATTTGTAACATCTCTAAATACTATTGTAAATTCTTTTTTATAAGACCCATTGCTCTTACTACTATTAAAACTGTCTGAGTATCTTTCTTCCACATTACTTTCATTTCTGCCTGCAGATCCTGGTAATTTATGACTTTGTGTCTCTCTGTACGCAAGACACTGTAGTCACTGGGTGTCGCGATTTCAATGATCAATGTTACTTTTCTCTTCTTTTGTTGGGCCACTATATCTAGTTTTCTAACATCTGTCTTTTGAACTGTTGGTAATGGGTGATCCCATGTGATATAAACTTCATCATTTTCTATTATGCTTTGTGGTTCATGTTTCCAGTGTTTTTCAGCCACTTCAATACCATAATGTTTGCACAATCCCCAAAGCAACAGTCTCACCACATTATTATGCCTTTCAGTATACAGTCCTTCTGCCATTAGTGTGTCACAACCAGCAACTTGGTGTGTGACTGTTTCCAATTAGGTTTTACAAAACCTAAATTTTTCTGTTTCTCCCACATGTACATGGACAATGTAAACCAGCATGTAAGTAGCCCACTGTCTTGGGCTGCCAATATTAACTGTTCATCTCTTGGTTTGAATTCGCCTCTCCTTAACCATTCCTGCATTCGTTCCTGATCAACACGAGGTTCTTCCAGAAGTTTTCTATACTTGCAGCTATATTTATGATTTGCCACATTTCTTGCCTTCTCATCTGGTTCTTCACCTTATATTCTTTCTTTTGTTTTTTGGCACATTCAGTTGCTGCCTGATTTTTATCTACTTCTGGTTTGATTTCAATTCCTGCTTGACATCGCCATGCTTCTGCTAAATTAAGCAGAGAAGACATCTTAGATTTATTCTCCTCATGTTTCAAAACTTTCACTGCATTTGGATCTTGTGAGGTCAGTAGATATGTGTGGAGTCCCACAATTACAGATCTATACATGTAATCAATTTCAAGGAGGCCCATCCTCCTTTGGAACGGGGAATATATAATCTTGGTATACCATGATTTTTATAGATCATTTGGTGAGCATGGAGCATCCTTCTTGTTTTAATATCTAATCTAGCCAACATTTTTTGGGGCAAGTCGAGCAAATTGGTTTATAGCTTGGATCTTGTTTCTAAAGTTTTACAGAGTTCAAATAATATATCCAAATCTGTCTAGCATATCAGTAAAGCAGACATTTCTTCAAGTAAACCCATAATCTCACATCGATTTGAACTATTTGATATTAATTTGCAATATTTCTTACCTGGAGCCAGAATCTGCCTGGTTATGCACACACTCAAGTCCTTACATCACAGGTGCCAATATGATTCTATCACAGACCATGCGGGTATTAACAACTTAAAACATCCTTCCCTGGGCTATTTGAAGAGAGATAGCGTTGATCTTTTTGAATCAGGCAGGTATCTGTCTTGCATTGAGCAGCACTCTATTTTCACCAAGGTTGATGCCACACTACAAACAAAAGATGATTAACTTCAAATGGCTTAATTTCTTGTATCTTTCCAGCGAGATTCAATATTTGTCAGCCTGGGAAGACATGGTTAACACACTACATCGCTTTGCGAAGGATCGTCTGCACCTCTCTCTGACTTTTGAATATGGGCTAAAACTTTATCATCCCCATACAGCTTTATTTAGGTAATGCCAAATTGAAAAACCTACTGACATAGCAAATAAAACCCATAGAAACTTAAAGTTGCTCTTGATCAGTGCTAAGAGGTTAAACAAGAAAATCCACACAATACAAACTCTCCTCCCTCTGAAGAATATAGACATCTGTGCCATTACTAAGACATGGTTTAACTCATACTCTCCAATGGAGGTCTGGACGTTTGCACTGTAACTTCCAGTGGGTGGAGCCTAAACCTTTTGATAAAATCAAACTATGTTGTCACATTTCAAACAAATGTTCATATCTCTGGAATCATAGGTGTTACTAGAGAAAAGTAAATGCCACACTTTTCAGCATAAACTATTTTTATAGTGGTAGTATTCTTTACATTTTAGGCCTTGCACTGGATATTATAGGTCAGCTAAAACATTAACAATTACATGTATAATATTTTATAAACAATTTACAATATTTCAGCAATGACTAAGTTACATACATACTGTCAATGACATTTTTAACTGTTTTGCAAAACATTCTAGTGAAATGGTATATCTAAGTATTTAGTATCTAAGTTTTTTTTTGAAAGTTATCTTTTGGCCTGCTTGTGGTGAGGAAGCTTCCCCAGACCCTTTTCAGTGTGCACACCTGTAACACACTTGGTCTAACTGCATCATCGCAGCGCACCCCCCCCCCCCAGCAACTGCAACATTGCCAGATAAAAACCACTGCTATGGTCCGGTTTCTACCTACAGTTATTGCAAGCCAAGAATAACACTTTTTAATAAGGATACCTACCAGACAAGTCTGCATAGCACACTTGATCTACCTGCATCATCGCAGCTTGGGTCTCCCCCCCCCCCCCAGCAACTGCAACATTGCCAGATAAAACCACTGCTACAGTCCGGTTTCTCCCTACAGTTATTGCAAGCCAAGAATAACACTTTTTAATAAGGATACCTACCAGACAAGTCTGCATAGGTGACTGGATATTTACAGTTCTTGTTATTAGCAGATGTGGCCCTTAACAGTTATGTTTTAAACATTGTGACTGGTTATTTACATCTCCTTTTACAGCACATTTGTTACTTTTACTAGTTATTTGTTAAACACAGTTCTGGCCAGCGTGCACACCTGCAAGGGCTCCCCCGCCAGGCAACTATAGCTTTTTCTATTGCCACTGGGTGGCATAACTTAACAATATACTTGCTGTATCTTGTCCCAAATAGATCTGCCTCCACACGGTATACTTGTAAAGTAAAGCAAGTACCATTTACTTGGTGTATTTTGTCCCCCAGATAGATTCACCTTCCTTTGCATTAGTTGCACACCAAGACCATAAAGTAGTGTTTCTGCAACTAACTGCTTAGACTCCTAATTTCCTGCTTCTACCTCTTCCTTGCTTACACTTACATTACAGCTCCAAGGCTTCCACTTCTTATGCTGATTGCTTTTCTTTGCAGTCTTCATTGAGGGGCCGGGTCAGATCTCTACCTGCTTTGTCTGGTTATACCTTCCCCCATTTTGTATCTCCCTCCTCTAGCTCCCTCCTCCCCCATGCACATTAACTAGTCTATATTAGTGGGTCTCCTTGAGCGGCACCATTTTGAAAGTTATCTTTTGGCTTGCTTATGGTGAGGAAGCCTCCCCAGACCCTTTTCAGTGTGACTGCATAAGTATAAGTAAATTAAACTAGTACAATACAGCCAAACAGACACATTTGGTGTAAACAGAAACAAGTGAAAAGATACATTTGGTATACAAAGAAAAGAAACAAGTAAGCCCAGGGATATCATTGGAGTTAGTGTTAGCCCTGCTGCGCTCAGGCTCACACCGCTCCCCTCCCTGCCCCCTATTCCCACCCGCCCCCACTAGTGCTACATTTCAACTAAACTTTGCCACTCTCCTCATGCTAACCACCAACAATTGAATCTGCCCCACCCCTGTACCCATTTCCTTCTCTTCCACTATTCTACATCCTGTAAAGCACAGTCTTCCATCTAACTACCTTACAATCACAAACACTACCTCTCATCATCCACCACACTCACCCCATCCCAAGCAGATCTCTCACTCATGACTAAACCCAACCAAACCATGCCCAAACTACCCAAACCCACATACATACATACACCTCTTACTATTGCTCCTAGGTGTATCCACACTCCCACTGCTAACTTCTATCACCAACCACCAAAAACAACTTAATTCTATCCACATACCAAGAAAAACTACTTCCACTAACATTATTACAACTCACCCTTTTACTCAACTAGTCCCATATCACTACCAAATCTTCTTTATTCACCACTATGCACACAGATTACAGCATCACACTACCAGTCCCAAACAACCATAAAGAACTTTAAGACCCTAAACAAACTACGCAAACTCTATTTTTACCTCAGAACCCAACTCATTAGCTGCAGTGATATACACCCATACCCAAGCCCACAAAATCTAGGAGCCCCAACCCTCAACCTGAATGAGACCCTACTCCACCGAGACAAATCCACATTCCTCATTTTAAATTTAAATGTCAGAAATATACTAAACAAAGTCCATGACCTTCATGCACTACTCTCCTTTTATCAACCTGAGATAGTCATACTAACAGAGACTTGGCTTAAACCAGGCAACCACAACAATGAAATCACTCCACCAGGTTACAATATAATCTGTAGTGATAGAATATGTAAAAAAGGGGGGGTGTTGCTATAGTGTAGAAATCTCACCTCATCCTTGAGAAAGTAGATATAACAACCCTAGACCTCTATAAAGTTGAACTCACTCTAACAAAACTAAAACTTAATGATAGTAAACACATCAACATCATAGGATGCTACATCCCTCCAGGCCCATTACAGAAAAACTCCTAGAATGGATATCTAACTCCTTCTCCCAGGAAAGCATAGTATTAGGAGACCTTAATAATGACTGGCAAAACTGTTCCAGTCATAACCCACTCTCCCATATTAACCTACATGGCCTAACCCAACTCATCACTTCCCCCACAAGAACAGACAAGAGAACCAAACACCAATCCATTCTAGATTGGATACTCGTATCCCACCCATCACTGATATCCCTAGCAGGGTGTCTACTAGACAACCTGAGTGATCACCAAACCACATTCTTACTCAGATCAAAATCACCACAACTGACCCAAATATCTACACACCTAATTAGAAACAAAAAAAAAAGCACTTTAACCACTCCAGCTTTATAAACGACCTATAAATGTGCAACTGGACCCCCCTAAAAACCTACCTCTTGATGAAGCTGTACTATATTTCAATATTACCTTCTTAAACACCCTTAACCATCATGCCCCTTCTAGAACAACAAGAATTAAAACTAAATATGCCCCCTGGTTAACCCCAGACACAAAATTCCTCCTCAAAAAAAGAAACAAGGCCTGGACCAACTACCTCAACAGTAAATACCAATTGAACAGACAAATATACGTTGAACTACGTAACAAAGCCACAAAACTCACCAAAACAGACAAAACATCTTACTACCAAATGTTACAGGATAAGCACAGGAACATCCCACAAAAATTTGGGGCAGCAATTAACTCTATTCTACAACCAGGTAAAACAACTACCCCAACCCCAAAAATAGATAACCAAGAAGACATCCCCACTCAATTTAATAAATACTTTACAGAAACCATCCAGACCCTTGCAAACAGCCAACCCTATGGCAACATCCCCACCCCTGCAAATCGACCCCGCACCCCAACTAACAATTGCCCCAAGTTCAGCTTCCACCCAGAACCAAACAATCCATTGAAAAACTACTCCGCAAGTTCAAAACAACTTCTCTAGCCACAGATAAATTACCCACTGAATACCTCCACCTAGCTGCAGAAGCCATATCATATCCTGTCTCCATCCTAATTAACAGACCCATCGCAGAGTGTATAGTACCCACGCTATGGAAAATATCACATATCAATCCTCTACATAAAGGGGGAACCTCCCTGGAACTCAATAACTACCACCCTATAGCCGTACTACCCCCATTATCTAAAATTTTAGAGAGGGTAATACATAAGCAACTAATGAAATATCTCCTAGAAAATAATCTAATAGCAACACAGCAACGTGGCTTTAGACCCTTCCATAGCACCTCCACCTCACTAACAGAATTTACCAACATTGTCAATACTCACAGAAACAACAGACTCCTTGTATCTGCTACCTTCCTTGACTTGTCCAAAGCATTCAATATGGTTAACCACAATAAACTCCTTCTTTCACAAGCAACTCTAAACCTTACCACCCCTGCCATCTCCTGGTTCAAAAACTACCTAGAGGGAAGGAAACAAGCTGTTACATGGCAAAACCAACTCTCCCCCTCCCTATCAGTCTCCCTAGGAGTACCCCAAGGCTCCATCCTGGGGCCACTTTTTTTTAACCCTCTTCACCAATCAGCTCCCAGATAGTATTCCTAAAGCCTCAATAGTGCAATATATAGATGATACCATCATAATATGTGCAGCCAAATCAATTGACATCCTTCACGCCCTAACATAAGAATGCTTTTCCCTAGCAGAAACTTGGATTACAAACCAAAGGCTCATTCTAAACCCAAGTAAAACAAAGCTAGTACTCTTTAGCTCCCACATAGCCACACCTCCCACTGATTCTTTCTTCATCTCCTTTAACAAGACCACGATCACCCCCACAAATCATACCAAACTCTTAGGGATTGAAATAGATAATCACCTTAGATTTGACCTACATATTTCTATAACCATAAAAAAGTGCATAAAAAACTTGGCCTGCTGTATTGCAATAAAAAATTCCTCACTGACCACTCCAAAACTACTATAGCAAGGACTCACCTACTATCCACCCTACTTTATGCCTCCCACATGGGCTTACAAATCTCCACAAATCCGACCTAAACAAACTTGATAGTTGTTATAGTAAGATAGCCAAATTCGCTACAACCTCTCCCATCAGAACACATCACTGTGAATGCCTAAAAAAACTCAGTTGGCTAGAACTACCACTACTACTTCAACTCAATCAACTATCACTAGCCCACAAAATAATATATAACTCTGAAAACACCCCAGCCCTACAAAATCTTTTGCAACCCTATACAACCACCAGGCCCTTGAGATCTAGCACACAAAACCTCCTCAAAGTAACCAAATATAACAATGAAGCTGGTAAGTCTGTCTACAGCCAATGTATAGCAAAAATCTGGAACTCCCTTCCTGCCCACATAACTGACAACAAATCCCCATCACAGTTCAAGAAACTTGTTAAAACTCACTTTTTGAATAATCGACTGTGCTCCTGTATCCCCTCTGGCTAATGTCTCATTAGAACACTTCATCTAACTTAAGTAACTCTAATAAGCCAAACAATCATAGTACTGTACCCACTTAGGACTGTTAATCTACTGCTCATCCCATCTCTCCTGGAGTTAGGAAAAACTACCCCATCAATGCTGAGCTCTCCATAAGCAACTAAAACCAGAAGAAGGCATATTAGGGGTTCATAGGTTAGTACTAGGCTAACTGCCCTTGCGAGCCATTGTAAGCCTAGCCAATTATCCCTTGTGAGACTCAAACCCTGCACCTTGTGTTTGTTAGGCAAACACCTTAACCATTAGGCCACTCTCCCAACACTTCCAATTGCAAATCAATTTGTTATCCTTCTCAACTAAAACCAGATGAAGACATATAGTGAATCAATTTGTTATCCTTCTCAACTATAGTGAACCTCATCTGCTCTCTCGGAGCTTTATTCTACATCTCCTGCTTGTACTCTGATAGTAAATTTATCACAGGAATCCTAAGCTTAGGAATATCTTCTAAAATTTAATATTATATTATAGAGAACGAATGTGTCCTATCTGTTAGTTAATATGTATGTCAAAGTCTCTTCTATGGAAATTGTATGTCAAAAGTCTTTCCTTAAAACTATGTTTTGTAAAAAATTGTTCTCTTGGAGCTTTTCTCCCCTGGCCTCCACTGAAAATGGACTTGTAATCCAGCTAGACTCTCCCGGTCAACAAATGTAAAATAATTAAATAAATAAGTGTACACATACTGAATGTCCTCATCTAGTACAGTTAGTAAAAAATGGTTAGTTTGTTAGTTAACAAGAGTTCATAGCTTGCATTTGAATGAAAACATATCATATTGGCTTTAATATTATGCAAGATTTCTACATTTTAAACTGTTACATATTTCAACTGACTTAATGTTCTATGTTAAGGTACTATACATCAAATTATTTGATTTTGTCATACAAAATAATTTGTGCCCTCAAAGGCAACAAACATTATCATTTTGATCACCTGGCTGAGAACTTTCTTATGAGGCTAAGCAATTCTGTCGGAGCTATTTGGTTGTCGAAGCTACTTAAAGAAACATGAAATTTATGACAAAATAAATAAATGTTAATTAAAAAATCTTTACCAGTACTAGACAGAAACATATATCAATGCAGTTGTATTTGTTATTGTGTAAGATTTAG
>NC_056744.1:130101146-130156146 GCF_019279795.1 Protopterus annectens
TTCACTTTGTTCTTAATTTAATTATGCTTTACTTTGTTCTTATTTATTTTATTTCTCTTCTATTTATATTCATCTTTTACAGGTCCAGAATCCTTAGGAGCAGCCCAGCTGTGTACCACACAGATTAGGGAATATCACCCTCTGGCTGTCTAGGGAAGTCCTTATAGGATTGGGGCAATGGCACTAGTCCTGTAAGCACACTGCCTGGTGAGCCTCACTGAATTTGGGCTTTGATACATAGTTGAGGGAGTGGTGGAACAGGTAGTGGAATATACCTCTAGCCAATTCGGCATTCTTTTCAGTGAGTAGAAGACTAGCTGCTCCAGTTGGTGCTGACCAAAACCCCCACCTCATGGCCCTTCCCTCAACATCGAGGTCTTCCACTGCAACAACATTAGGCAATAGAAACATCTGAGGTCCTGTGGACCAAGGGTTTATTTTGGTATGGACACCTCTTCACCTGACTCCTTTCCTTATTCTCTCTCCTACATTCTCTTGCCCATTCCCCAGCCAAACTACCCTTATAGGTTCATAGGTTAGTACTAAGTTAACTACCCTTGTGGGCTATTTTAAGCCTAGCCAATTACCCCCTGTGAGAATCAAACCCTGCACCTTGTGTTTGTAAGGTAAACACCTTAACCATTATGCTAACCTCCCACCCACTATAAAAAATATGAAAAATAGGGGTGTTTTCCCCTGCCAGTAACATACTACACCTCCTCTACCACCTAATCCAACAAAACATTCTTGATGTTTTCCTTCTGTGCTCCCCTCCTTGTTATATCTTCCTATTTTCCATCTTTCCTGTCACCCCTTTCTAGTCTTTAAAAAAATCATCAGGGTATCCACATAAGGACACTCCTAAATAAAACATATTCAATCCTTTTATTTTTTTTAAATATTAATAATAAAAGCTGTGCTTATTGCTGCTTGCCTTCAGGCTTTCAGTTCTGACTGCAAATAGCTGCATTTGACTTCAGTATCTGAGCATCTGGGAAATCATATGAAGCTTAAGTTTTTCATATAGTCTTTTACACTTACTTAACTCATTCACTCCAACGGAGCTCAGGAAGTTTGCACTGTAACTTCCAATGGGTGGAGCCTAAGCCTTTTGATGAAATCAAAATTTTTCCTCACATTTCAAACAAATGTTCATATCTCTGCAACCATAGGGATTATGAAAGAAGTATAAATGGCAAACTCTTCAACAAAAACTATTTTTAGTGGTAGTATTTTTTAGGTTCTAAGTCTTAAATTGAATTTTATAAGTCGCAGTAAACACTGTAACTATTACATTTGTAATATTTTGTAAACAACTCACAATATCACAGCAACCACTCAAATTACACACATACTGCTAGCAGCATTTTATTCATCTAGCTGAGAGTTTTCCTGTGAGGCTAAGGAGTTCTGTCTGTGATGCTTGGTTGTTGAGATAGTTATAAAAAATGTGAAAATTATATGTATATAAATTAATATCATAAAAACCTTAATATCTCCAACTCCACACTTTGATGGTTTTCCAGCTACCTTTCCAATAGATTTAAATTCGTCAGATGGCTCTCTGCCACCTCCGCATTCCTCCCTGTTCAAACTGTGGTTCCTCAGGGTTCCATTCTTGGACCCTTGGTTTGTAACATTTTCACTAATAACCTCTACACATCCTGCCCTATCTCCTCTTTAATACAATATGCAGATGACTTTACAATTATATCCTGTTCTAACAATCTCCACCACCTCCTTACCCTTACCCAAGAATCACTTCTCTCAGTGGAACAATGGCTAACCAGTAATCAACTCCTACTCAACCCTCAGAAAACTAAACTTCTACTCTCCCTCCCAAAATCTTTACAACAGCACAAAAATACCTCCAATGTCTCTTCTCTAAATAACACAATTATCTCTGTTGAACCTCATACAAAACTGCTTGGAGTAACTATCGATGACCAACTAAAATTCGATATTCACATTCCACAGACTACTAAAAAGACCCACCAAAAAAGAAGATTTAGATACCAACCAAATAAACTTAGATACAAACCTTATCAATATAAAATAAAATTCCCAAAAACTTAAAACTAGACCTACAAAAATGTATATCCTACAAAGAAATTGTTGATAAGATAAAAGAAAGTAAATCTAACAAAGCTCCAGGGATAGATGGTATAATTACAGAAATTTACAAACTCTTCCCTTCAACGGTAATCTCCCTTTTTCATAAAACTTTGCTAGAAGTCCAGTGAGAAGCAAAAATATCACCCTCATGGAAATATTCTCTCATAACACCAATTCTAAAAGATAATAAACCATCAGACCTTTGGACCTCATACAGGCCTATATCATTACTGAATAATGATTACAAAATATTCATGTCAATCCTAGCTAACAGAATGAAAATCCCACTTTCAAAGACAATTAATAATGACCAAACTGGATTTTTATATAATAGGCACACACATGATAATATTAAAAGGATACTTACTCTTACAGATTATGTGAATAAAGAAGATAGAGAAACACTTTCAATCGGATTAGACATAGAAAAAGCCTTTGATTCCCTCAACTAGGAATATATATTTAAAACTTTAGTATTATTTGACTTTCCTCCTCCCTTCATCTTATTACTAAAAAACATATATATTAATAACTTAGCCTACATTTAGTTAGGTCCTTTCACCTCAGAATCTATCCATATAACAAAAGATACTAAACAAGGATACTTTGACTATAGAAATACTTGCAGAAATAATACACAATAATCCAAGAATAAAAGGAATAGAAGTCTATAACCAGTACATATCTAAAATAATGCTTTTTGCTGATGATCTTTTATTAACCCTATCAAACTCCAGAGAGTCATTAGGAGAGCTAGAAGAAGTAATGGAGACATTTTATAAGAGTTCAGGTCTAGACTTTAATAGATCAAAATCAATATTTCTATTTTTAAATAAGAAAAAATAATTACAAGTTACAGATAAAGCCATCATAGGAAAACAAAAACTTACACTAAATTATTTAGAAATAGTGTTATGCAAAAATATAAACGAAACAATATTAATAAATTATAAAAACATTATTGAAACAATAAAAATATATATAGAAAATTTGAACAAATTTATATTAACTTTTGAAGACAGATTGCAATTAATAAAAATGGTCTTATTGGCAAAAATACTATATGTGGCATTAGCAATGCAGTTAATTCCTGAAAGGTACATTCTTAAAGAAATAAACTCATGTTTAATAACATTTTTATGGTATCCCAAAAAGAATAGTGTAGCTCTAACTCATCACATTAGACCCTGGAAACAAGAAGGAGTGAACTTCCCAGGAAATAGAAACATATATAAAAGCATCTGTGCTTAAAACTACAATAGACTGGATAAACCCAAATTATTTTGCCAACTGGAAAGAATTAACAACAGCTATATTAACACATGAATTTAATCTGTTAAAAATGTTTAATAATTGACAAATCAAACAAACCCTGGTACATACTATGCATAAGTATACAATATAATATAACAAAACTTTCTAAAACAACACTGATTAATCATTACATCAATTCTTTTAAACTTATCAATGCAAACATAGATCTAAAACTTTGGTTTGACCTTTTAACCCCATTTACCATCACTAAGAACTTTCCTCACAAATATATAGGGAAACAATGACCTCCTGGGAACAAAATGGATTCTTATGCTGGTTTCAATGTGTAAATAAATTAAATGTTTTAGATATACATATGATAAAAACTTCTTGTAATATTCCAACACAGGACTGATTAACCTTACAAAGCATTCTGATGTACACTCAAGATTTATGCAGATTAATTAATAATTCCTCATTTAAAGATATTCCAAATCTAATACGTTTTCTGTATGAATTTTTATATAATAGTTGTGAAAGGAAAAATTCCATTTCAAATCTATATAAAGAGTTAATAACATATAAAACAATTCCCAAACCATCATACTGGCAGTTCTTAACAAAAGATCAGTCATTGCAGTTAACAGAAGAAATTAAAACTAACATTTTACTATCAATTAATTACACCTCTAACACACAGTACTGGAAAATATTTAACTGGAAATACTTACATAGTGCATTTTTAACACCAGATAGAATTAAAAGGATCAGTACTACTACAAATAGTCTTTGCTGGAGGTGTGAAAAATCAAATAAAGCAGACTGGATTCATATTTTTTATGAATGTAATAAAATTAAATCATATTGGAATGGAATCAATCATTTTTTACAAGCTTTATTTAATGAATCCTTTACCTTAACTAAAATTTTGATTTTACTAAATGTAAATGAAGGTCCCTACCTGAATAAGACAAACATGAATTTGTTATGGACAATACTTGCTATATCAAGGAAATGCATAACCAGAAGGTGGAATTGAAATACACCCCTGATCTTGGAAGAATTCTACACTTTACTGAAGACAACTGCATCGATGGAAATAAAAATCAAAGAACTATGAATCTATCCCAGACCATTGGTAAATAATCCTTGGAAGAAAGTTATATTTTTGTTGGACACTCTGCAATAATCAATATTGTATCTCTGATTACTGATCTGTTAATTCTATATTCAATAGCATACAGTGTATATAATTGAAAGTCAGGCTATTGTAAATATTGTATATAGCTGTTTAAAATGATATTTAAAAATATTATGTAAATGTTATTTTAATTGAAAATAAAAAAATATTTGAGGAAAAAAAAAAGACCCACCGAAAACTAGGAACGTTATATAAGTACAAAAATATCTCACTATTGAAGCTAAACCTCTAGCACAGGCTTTCCTACTGCCCACCCTATTGTACGCTGCACCTATACTTACTAACATACAAGGCAATCTGCTACTTAAACTTGAAATCACTTATAGTAAAATTGCTAGATTTTCTATCAATCTCCCCTACCACTCCCACAACTGCTTACCATTAAAAACCTGCAGTGGCTTGAACTCCAGCAACAACTCCTTCTTCCTCAACTGCATTTCACTCACTCTTTCCTAAACAAACTCTCCTTCTGTCCTGTTTTCTCATCCCTTATCTCTCCCTACTCTCCAAATCATAATCTCTGAATCTTTGATCTTCACCTCTTAGAAATTCACAAACCTAATAAAAAATAGGCAACTTCTCTACAATCACTCTGTCACTAAAGCATGGAATTTTCCCCCTCTGTGCTTAAGAACTGTCTCTAAATACTTATAGCTTCAAAAAATCTCTGAATGACTACCTGCTAAAATCCTGGTGTTGCCCTTGCTCAGCTCCAACTTAATCTACCTTCTCTGTTTGTCTACTTATTCTCATCTTGTACTCACCCATAGCTATGGGTTATTGCTACATACATACAGTTTTTTGTATATTTGTATCTGAAAACCTTGATTGTAATCTATGTTAATTTCTAGTATTCTATTTGATTGTAAAAAGTTGTTTTTCTTTTCATTTTATTATAGTAAAGTTTATTTGCTTTATATCTTATATTTTGTATATGTTTGGAGATTTTCTCTTCAGGCCTATGCTGAAAAAGGGCTTTGCCCAGTCGGACTAACCCAGTTAACAAATGTCAAATAAATAAAATAAATATATAAATAAATAATTAAACAACAGTTAATATCTATTTATCTGCACTAGACAGAGGTCAAATATTCATGCAGTTGAGTATGCCATTGTGTAAGCTTTAAGATGAAATTGTTTAAAACCTTGCACATAGTATGGTTTTGGAATTATTGATGCAAATATGAACAAGTAATATTTGATGCCTAGAGGTGTCAGTAGGAGTTAACTGCATATACACCTGGAGGTATAACTCGGATGTAATGAGCTAAGGATTAACTTCAGCTTTTGCAATAAGTGGGCATAATTTTTAAAATGCCTTGGCATTTACTTGTTTAACAACTTGCGCTTAGGGTATTTGCATATAAGCATAGAGGTGGTCTTCTGAGATAACTGCTATGCAAGTACAAAACTCAGGACTATAAATACCACCCTTAGGATGAACTGAATTCCTACATCTTTGCAGTGAGAAGAATGCTAGGATCTTGAAAGTATATATCTAAAAAGTGGTAGTATGAAAGTATGAAAGTTGATGGAAGGATTTAAGGAAGCCTGCGATAAGCTGATGATGGTGAGGATAGATAGATAGATAGATAGATAGATAGATAGATAGATAGATAGATAGATAGATAGATATTATGGTGTTATCTATGTTTCATTCACAGCAAATTGACTGTTGTTTAGTTTGTTTCACAATCCACATGAAATTAAGATTGCTGAGAAAAGAGCATGATCAGTGGAGACAGGCATTAAACAAATATTGTTGAAGGTGAAATAAAAAAGTGCTTTTGAAGATCCAAAAGTGGTGTTATACAGTAATACCTGAAGGAAAACCAAAGACACATTTTCTGTCACTATAGTTAATGCACTTATCATTAAATGTATCTTGTGGAATACTTGGGAAAGTAAGGCCCCAAATGAAATCAACCCAGAAGTAATAATTGACTGGAACAGAGCATTATCTGAATTGCAAACCACTGGCTGACAAACATCCTATTGCATAGACTGCCTCCTAAACACAGTACATTGAAAATGCTCTTGGTTGAACTCAGAATGTATCAAAACAATGGCAGGCTTGGTTTGCCCTGGAAGGCCTGTTGTTAGAGTACTAATATCCTTCAGATGGCACAAACACATTAACTCCTGGAGCACCAAAAAGTGAAATGCTAAGAAATGCAGTGTCATCTCCTTTAGAAAACAATGAATTTCTACCACACCCCACTCTCCAGTGAGTCTGTGATAAGGGACTTGGACACCAGGGTCAGTGTCTCTCTCTCTCTCTCTCTCTCTTCTGATCACCATTTAGCAACTGAACAATTATTCAAAAAGCGCATCTCATCTAAAATCAGGAAAGTTACTATTCCCCTGTAGTCTGCCCTGGTCAGCTCTGTTATAGAATATAATGGACAGTCTGGCTTACATCTCACTAGACATGTCAAAAAAACTAAAAAAAAACATAGAGATACCTAACAAAAATTATCTTGGGCCTAAAATGCCTTAGTAACCAGGAAAGACTGCAATATCTATCTGTAATCTGTGTCATATTAGCTGTTGGGAGGAGACTTGTGCTTTGTATTCTATGCCATCAGGGAACTTATTTTTCCAAGAACTCTTTATCTATATATCAAATAGCTAACAAGAGAACAAGATATCGTAGTTTACATCTGATAATAAAGAAAACTAAGCAGAGAGACAGATTCATTACCCAGTGCCTTCACTTACTCTGAACTAGATTCCCCTTGCAAATCAAGAAATGTGACTCTATGTAGACCTTCAAACATAGCTTAGACAAATGAATGCATGCTCTACAGGCCTTGCCCTCCTTGAAAAAGTTAATATAGCCTGAGGGTGGTTATTGGCAAGGCACACACAGCCTCTTGTCAAATAGCCTTTTTATTTCCTATGAAGCTCTTCCATTAACAATCAATGTGATGAAGCAATACAGTCCTTATATGGGGGGAGGATGAATGCAGTTATACATAGTAGACATATTACAAATTTTGGTGTTAAAAGTTTTTTTTGTGTGTTTTAGATAGGCTCACAGAATCCTAAATATTTATTATTAGAGGAGTCTTTGTAGTAATGGAAAAGCATCTTTTGACAGTTTTTGTTGGTGGTATGCATTGGGGAAAAGTGTCACCGGTAAGTGCCAAGTCAAAAAAATGTTTCAAAAACATGAACGCTTTTTAAGCAAACAGCAACTCAGAGACTCAGGCTAGCATAGATACTGAGCACTGCATGCCACCATCTTAACTGTACAGCTGACATTGGTCAGAAGGTGATGGAGCACCTCCTACTGATTTCACAGCACAGGAAATGCAGCCACTATCTTAAGGATGGCTAAATAGGCTGCTTTATGAATTTATGACCATGGTAGCACATCAGTGTACAGCTGAACTTATAAATGCTAAAATGAACAACAATTAAAACAAAGCACAATATGGTGAAAAGGTGCCTCGGAGGAAGAGCAGTTGGGTTGCAATGAAAAAAAAATGCACAAAGCATCCTCGGAATAAAAAGATGAAGAGCATATTATAAAGAAAGAAAAATAAATAAAACTATATTAAAAACAAAATAAATTTGAAGATCCATATAAATAAATGAATGCTTAGTTGGGGACCCAAAGCATATAAAATTCATGAACAGTAAGTGTATTAATTGGCTATTAAGGATGGCTTTGATGAGTCGTAGTTATGGAGTTTACCGGCAGGTAGGCAATCAGTAGATCCAAACCAGGAAAAATGACAAATAAAATGAAAGTGCTTATCCAACTCGTGTCGAGTTTCATTTGACTATTTTTTGGCACCAGTCATTTCAGTGGTAATGCAGAGTATTTTGGCTGAAGCCTCTGCAGACTGGTGTTTACTTCTTCTTCTTAGGCAGGCAGTAGAACCAGGGTCTCAAAGAAAAGTGGTTTGTTTGGAAGATGACATGGTCAAGGCTAAGGTGGTTGATTTCTGTAATAAGATTATTTTTTACTCTTCTCTCTCTCTATAGATATATATATATATATATATATATATATATATATATATATATATATATATATCTACACACACACACACACACACACACACACACACACACACACACACACACACACACACACACACACACACACACATCAAAGAGAAAAAGACTCAAGCAAAAATTATGGCAAATATTGAAAGAGTAAGATGTATAGTAAGCATAAAAGTACAATGGTTCAAAAGAAATTAATTATAATAAGGGACTGGCACCAAGTGTTCAGGAGTTCAGGGGTTTATGGTTCAGGCTGGGGTTGGGATGAAAAGTTCCAGTAATAAAATACAGGATAAAATACACAGAATAAAAGAATGAGTAGATAAGTAGTAGTAGTGTACATAAGCTGCTGCTTCTCTTTCTTTTAATAGGTGGAGGAGTCCCAGCTGAAAGGAGGTGGTATGTTGAGTGGGATTAGGTGAGGCAAGTAATGAGGTGGGTGGCTAACATCAAAGTTTTTATTCTCTGCTCAGGTTGTCCTTTTTGCAGGATGGCAAATGTGGACAGTTATGAAAGGAGACCATAGCACTGCAGGTGGTGGTGCTGTTTGAAGATATAGAGATGGATGCAATCACATCATTAGAAGGAGAAGAGAAGGAAAGAAGAAAACAAGTGAAAACAAGGGATAGACAGGCAGATAAAGGCAATGGGTCATGATAAGCAGAGAGAGGAGCAGCAGGAAGAAACAGTGGTCAAAATTAACATGACAGGCCAGAAGGGTGGCAGAGTTCCCCAGCTGCCACAAGCACAAGTAATAACCTTGGATGTAGGGTATATATTGCTTTTGTAGGATGACGCATACAGCCTAGGAGGGTATACTATATAGAGTCTAGATTTGTTTAGGTTCAGAAGGTTCAAAAGATTGCAGGAGCATGTGAGAGCATCACATGGCCATCAATGAATGAGATGACAACACATACTGCAGGGATTATGGCATATGAACTTGCCATAACCTTGGGGAAAGCTTTGGGGAGCCCTTACCCAAAATTTCTCCACTATGCCATTTTTAGGTTTGGGGACAAGTAGGAATCCAGTGGCAGATATAAGATCTGAGGTAGTACATGGGGAACTGCAAACTTTTTTGGACAGTTGATAATGACAATATATTGCAGCTCATATTCCACAGTGAGTGAGAGAAAAAAAATACATAGAGATTTTACAGCATATATTGTGAATTTCCATTGGTTAGATACTGATGGGTTGAAATGGATCTCCCAGGGATTAGGGACCTGACAGGAGCTCACATGGCTATAGACAAGCATAGATCAGCTTCTGGACAAGATCATGGGTCAGCTGGGGCTTAGGTTTTATTAATTAATTAATTTATTTATTTGACAACATCGGAGTTGAGAAAGATTCACAACAAACATTTCCAGTGTGGTTTTATTTCATTACTATTCAAGAAACCCAAAAGGTAAAGGGAGGCTTTGTTTTACTGTGTTATGACCAAAAATTCAGGAACTTTAAGGTAGTATGCAAATCCTTAAAGTAGAGGTCCAGTCAAGATAACACTAGGGTCATAATAAACAAGGGAAGACACATACAACAAAAATGAGGCAAAAGGAGGGTCTTGTTAGGACTACTTTGTTTTACCTGAAGTAACCCCTGCATTTACAAGGCCTTCAGCCTAGCTGCTAAAGGTGATTAACAAAGTCATTGTGTTATAATGAATAGTCAGGTCAGACAGGATTTGGAAGTCTGGGTTTATTTATTTATTCAATCTGATAACCAGAGTAGAGAACTGATCCAAATTAACCTATTTCAGTATCACCATGGATAAATATAAATAACAGTAGACAAGCAAGATAGCAAGAAGTATTATGAATATAAACAAAATGCTGTGTGAAGATAGCACTAAATCAATAAGAGTAATAATAATAAAATACACCACAGCATAAGCGACAATAGGAAAGGATGGTTAGAGTAAGGAGGGAAGAAGAAGAAAGTGAAGCAGTTCAGTTTACACAGCACTAAAATGACATTTTATTTTACAGGAAGATTGAATTAGCAGTGTGTGACTGTACATAGATGGATCTGGACTGGTAGGGATGGAGGCATACTTGATTGGACAGTCCCTCACCCATGTTCATGTGGCTTATGGTTAAGGTGCTCACCTTATAGACACAAGGTGCAGGGTTTGAATCTTGCTTGGGATAATTGGCTAGACTCAAAATGACCTACAAAGGCAGTTAGTCTAGTATGAACCTATAAGTCTTTTGGACCTTGAGCTGGGACAACACAGTTGGCAGAGACATTACTTTTTGGCTCTATTGCCAGGTATAGGGCGATCTTTATTTCTTGTAGGCTAGAGAGCTTGCTAAGAGAAAGATCATTTATTCTGACAATGAAACACTTATTTATCCTTTAAACAAGAAACCATCAAATCTAGAGCATTCCATGTCTTCTTGAGGTGCTTACTACTACAGAGCTTGAAGATGAGCATGTGCTTTTCAGCATACTTTTACCCAGGGCAGATTAATGAGGTAATCAATAGCCTTTCCTGCTTTCAGTTGCACAGGTTTTGGTCATTGACTAGGATCAAGTCTGAATCCACTAGCAATAACAGCAGGTCTGGGAGAAGGGAAGAGCTATTCAGGTTGATTGATGACAGAGCCAATGTATTTCAGCATCAGGAAAGCTTACAGTGGAGCTTTTTCATAGGTTCATAGGTGTGTACTAGGCTAATGACCACAAGTGCCTTTTTAAGCCTAGTTATGCATCCCAAATCTCTGGCAGGTTCTGGTACCCTTGATAAGTGTAAACAGGGGCTAGGGAGATAGGGTTTTTGAGCCATTCCTTGAGTTACTAACAGCATAGGATAGGTATCCATCTGTGTACTTAGTTTTGAAGCATCAATAGATGCTTGGAAAAGTGCTGATAGCATCAGACTACACAAACTAATACTGAGTTTTCCATTTCAGGCTGAAGGAGTGTTTTACTTTCCCAAGCACTGGGAGGTCAGCAGGCTACTAAAGAAGTGAGGGGAGGCTCCAGGTATGCAGAGCAGATCAGAGGTTGCCACTGGGTAAGGATTTGCTGCCATTTGTCATAAAAGTCTTGCACAAGAACGGCCTGAACAACTGTTGTACCAAAGCTACTTCCTAGGTATACAAAACAAACATTCCAAAAAACCCCAAAAGTTCTGGCAAGCTATCAATTCCCTTCTGAAACCTGGCAAAACTACCACCCCAGCTCCCAACACCAACACTAATAATGACAGCATAGCTTTTCAATTTAACCATCACTTCACATAATCTATTCTGTCATTATCTACCCAGCTATCTAGCAATAACTCTATATCCACCCCCACTATAGATCACAATAATATACCTTCCTTTACACTCTCCCCTGTACCAATCTCCACAGTTAAAAAACTACTCTCAAAACTAAAGCCTACCACTCTCACAGCAGATGGTTTACCCACTAATTTCCTAAAATTAGCTGCAGAGTCCCTAGTCTACCCTGTCTCAATTCTTATAAATCACTCCATACAAGAAGCTTACATCCCCCAACTATGGAAAGTGTCATATATTATTCCCTACACAAAGGCAGCAACTCCTATGAGCTATCAAACTACCGCCCCATTGCTATCCTATCCCCCTTTCCAAGCTCCTTGAGAAATGTATTCACACCTAAGTGATGCACTTCTTAACCTCACATAATCTCCTCTCCTTCACACAGCATGGCTTCTGCCAAAACAATAGTACAACTACTGCTCTCTCTCTTTTACTAACCAGGTTAACCAACTTAGAAACAACAACAACTTCGTATCAGCCATACTCTTAAATCTCTCTAAGGCATTTGACATGGTCTCACATAACCTACTTTTAGGCACTCTATCCTCCATGTCCTTTGCCACCTCCACTACTGCCTGGTTCAAAAACTCTCTCTCTGATAGGAAACAATCAGTCAAATGGCAAGGTGTACTATCACCTCTACTATCAACTACCATAGGTGTTCCACAAGGCTTAATACTGGGGCCTCTACTATTCACCAGTTTTGCCAACAAACTACATACCTCCACCCTGCATGCATCACTTATACTGTATGCAGATGACTCCACCCTAATCTGCTCAGCCCCGGCCCTAACCACTCTTCAAAAACTTACCCAAGAATCCTTTAGCTCCATTGAAAAATGGATTAATGATATTCAACTGATTCTAAACCCCAACAAGACCAAATTGCTTATATTCACCCCCAACAAATCCAGAACCACACCTCCTTCCTTCACTATCACCTCCAAAAATGGCACCACAATCTCTCCCTTCCCCCATACTAAGCTCCTTGGTGTTGAAATAGATAAAGATCTTCACTTTAATGTCCATATCTCTCAAACCATTAAAAAGGTACATAAAAATTAGGAACTTTATACAAACACAAAAAATTCCTATCAGACCAAGCACGAGTCACCCTAGCCAAAACCCACCCTTTGTCTACCCTAATGTATGCATTGCCAATCCTAACCCCCATCAGGAAAACAGACTAGACAAACTAGAATCATGTTACAATAAGATTGCAAAATTCGCCAATAACTCTACATTTAGAAGCCATCTTCACCTTGCTTTAAAGGAGCTACAGTGGTTAGAACTCCCTCAATTAATTAATTACCACCAACTAGTCCTCACCTTCAACATCCTAAAGAACCCCCACAAGACTCCAGCCCTAAATCAACTACTAAACCAATATTCAGCAAATCGTCTTCTATGCTCATCCAACAAAACCCTTCCCTGTGTATCCAAAGTCAACAATACTGCAGGGAAAGCTCTTTTCTCTCATACCATAGCTAGAAAGTGGAATAACCTCCCCCAGAATACCTCTTCAGCACCATCTATCCTACTGTTAAAAAGTTACTAAAGGCACACCTGGCTCTGTCCTTGCATCACATAAATGTTTTCCTGCTCTTCTCCATTTCTTCCTACCTTCCTCTCTTCTCTGCCTACTGTTTCGATAATACAGTACTAAAAACTCAAATACTGCCATATAGGGCCTACTATGTGTAAATTAAGCTTGCTTGGAACAAACCATCATAAATTTATTATGTCTTGTGTGATGTCTCTTTTGATTGCATCATTTAATGTGGAGTTTTTTCTCCCAAATACTGCCATCCAGGGCCTACTACGTGTAAATTAAGCTTGCTTGGAACAAGCCATTGTAAATTTATTACTGCTTGTATGACATATCTTGATTGTATAATTACCACTGCACATAATGTTGGATGTTATATCCAGGGCCTACTATGTGTAAATTAAGCTTGCTTGGAACAAGCCATTGTAAATTTATTACTGCTTGTATGACATATCTTGATTGTATAATTACCACTGCACATAATGTTGGATGTTACATCCAGGGCCTACTATGTGTAAATTAAGCTTGCTTGGAACAAGCCATTGTAAATTTATTACTGCTTGTATGACATATCTTGATTGTATAATTACCACTGCACATAATGTTTGATATGGAGCTTTTCTCCCCGGGCCTCTGCTGTAAATGGACCTTGTTCCAGTCGGACTTTCCCGGTAAACAAATTTAAAATAAAAAATAAATAAATAAAATAAATGTAGGCAGTGTTGGTGCCCTGTTCATACTAATGTGCTTTTATGATTTGTGAGTTATTAGCATAGGAGGCACAATACTGGGGCACGCTGGGGCACTTGATCCAACTGTAAAGTACTGTGAGTGAGTCCCAAGTAACAAATATAAAATTACCATAGTAATAGAAAATGAGCAGCCAACACATACCCTAGAACTAGGTCATTTAAGCACTTGCAAACCATTGCCAACGTTTTCTGAGTAAGTAGCCACTTCATGAGTAGAGACTGCTGAGAAAATAAAATGTCCTGTCTATGTGCCCACAACCTTGCAATCGGTTATCATTTGCAAATGATAACAGGGCCTTCTCATCAATTTCTACTCAAGTAGTCATATGACTAGAGATTGCTGGCACATGTTTTACTTTATGGCACATATTTCCTTTTTGTGTTTTTTTTTTTTGTTTTTTTTTTAATTAGCCGGTGAAGGCAGATAAAACTGGCCAGTGGTATCAGTAGACATTGCTCACAAAAGAATATTCTTTTTTTTTATTTAAATGTACTTTTGCTGCAATCAAAATTGTGTGTGTGTGGGGGGGGGCTGGAGCTAGCATAACTTAACTTCTTTGGTTGAGAATTATGAACATAGATTAAAATAATGAAAGGTCAGAACCAGGGGCAACTTTAAATAATATTCTAATTAACTTAAAAAGTAAATGGAGCAAGAGGTTTTGAATCAATAGGCATATTCTGAATAGTGAGTACAAATGTTTGGCATTACTTAAGTATCTTTAATCCTCGGTGACATAGCAGAAAATCAGGTTTAGGGCAAAAATTATGAAAAAAAAATCAGAGCTGTGTAAAATCAGGAAGAGCTGAGAGGTATGGATCCTTGCATACTTCTCAACTTCTTTCCTCACTGATTCCAGACATAGCAACAAACAATAGTGGGCAGATACCTCAAATCAGAGATTCTTTTTAAAACTATTACTCTATTCCACTTAAAAAGTTAAGAGAACAACAAATTTTGCATCTACTTGCATTTTCTGAATAATACGTTTGAAAAAATAATGTCTGGCATTGACTTATCTGCAATTCTCAGTGAGTTATTAGAAAACTAGGAAAAGTGCAAAAAAAAAAAAAAAAAAAAGGGAGAGAGAGAGAGAAAATCAGGTTCATTCATTCAGCAAATAAATGAGATTTGAGTGATGTAATTCACTGTAGTAGCACCTCCAGCCCTTTGCAGCAGCATATATTTCTCTGGATATTTGTAGCATTTTTGGTGACAAGAGCTTATCACCAGAAGTAGCAGGCTGTCTGAGAAAGACAGGAAGCATAGCATTCAACTGTACCTTATCATGATGAACATTCCTCATTTTGAATATTTAAAACTCAGCATTCCACAATGTTCCATTCAAGAGGGCTGTCACACTTCCACTGTTGTGACTTTTTAACAAGTAGACATGGTAAGTAATACTGAGTTATATTACCTTACCAAAACAACTTTTTTAATAAGTATGAAGAAACTATAACCATGCTGTGAACTTGCTATCTGAAATTGTTCATAAGCGTTCATGTGTTCCACTTTTTGTCCATTTGTTCCATGCTGTATGGCAGGTAGTGTTTCACATCCTGGAGATAGATGGTCAAGAGTTATGAGAGGCCATCAGTGTAAGAAAGCAAACAGAAGCCTGAGGTGATCCCATTAAAGTGATTGTTGCTGTGGGTTGGTGGGAGGTGGGGACAGACACTGAGCATAGAAGCTCCAATTTGGAGTGAAGTACTATGATTTGATGTTCTTTCATTTTTTTTTCTGGGAAAAAAAAAAAAAACAGATATGTCTGTGGGCAGTTATAACAATATCTACTGCCAACAGCGCAATACACTTATATTTATTTATTTATTTCATTTTTATGGCTGATGTGTTCAAGATGGGGTGCCCTGCAGAAGCAAATGGAAACACGTTATTGTGGGTGTTTTTTGCTTTCACCTCAAGAAGACATCAGGATTATAGATAACGTGTATCATTTGTTTGGTAGCAGGTGATGTATGACGGCAAATGGTAGTTGATGACTTGGGAGGGAACAATATCTGTCAAAGAGCATGGTCTTGATATTTATGTGATTCCTTCACAGGCAAACATAGCATATGATCAGAGAAGGAGTAAATTCTACTGGTTCACTATGTATGTGTTTTGTATACAACTTTCTTATTAGAAGTCCATGTTTTTTTTTATTATGAACTGTCATCAGGAAACCAACATAACTTGCTATTTTATATAAAGCTAGTGAATCCAGCTTTTCACAGGGTGTTTGTTGATACAGACTGGAATTATGCTGGGTTACTGCCTGTGGGCTATTTGACCTCTCCACAAATGTTCAGTAAATGCAGTCTCAGAATATATGTGAATTAAGTCCTCATTATGTCAGAAGTACAAATCCAATGTACTTTAAAAGAAAAAATATTTTCTAGCAGTAACAGTGACATGCTTTCATGCAGTTAATGCCGTGAGTAAAATTCATAGGTGTGCAGTGCTGGAAAGTGTTATGCTAAAATTTTGGCCTCAGGTGTATTTTGTAGTGGAATACTCTGTTGTTATTAGCTGAAAGTTTTGTAATGATTGTTCAAAGTGTGACAAAGACACTGCCTTGCAAAGACAGGACCCTGTGGTTTAGCTTATATACCTTTTTCTGTCAGTCTGGCATTTTGAATCATATTCTTTTTGTACTGTGGGTTCCAACACTAATTTCTGCTCAGTATGCTGAGTACAACAATGACCTATAGTACTTCATTACTGACTTGTTATAATATCCCAAGTAATAATCTTATTTGTTTCTGCCGAATACAGAAGTTTTTTGTCACTGGACTTATGATTCATAAAAAAAATCATCCCTAGCATGGTTCCACAGTTAAGCATTAAACAGGCAACAAGTCACCAAATGGAAGGAGGATCTCTGTTCTTTTGTACCAGTCACAATTAAGATCTCACTAGGTTCAATACTAGCTCCACTCCTTCTTAACATATTTATGAAAAAACTCCCTTTCTCCTCTAAACAAGCAACCTTAATTCAATATGCAGACGATGCAACAATCAGCTGCTCTGCACAATCAATACTTTCCCCTCCAAGACATCATTCAACATGCTTTCCTATCCACTTAATATTGGCTAAGCAATTCAAATTTACTCCTCAACCCCAAAAAACAGAATTAATGCTCTTTACCCCAACAGTCTCACAGAAAACAAGCTCAGATTTCATACCTCATCAACCAATAACACTAAAATTGAATGCATATCTCAAATAAAGCTTTTTAGAATCTTAACTAATGATAAACTAAAGTACGACCAATATCTGTCCTAAGCAATCAAAAAAAAGAAAAAAGAAAACACTGGAAACTGGAATCCCTCGACATGGCAAGACATTTCCAACAAACTCCATGAGAAAATCCATGACTACCACCTTCCTGCTTCCATCACTTCTGTAAGCATACCTCATCTTTGGATACCTCCGTGCTACTCTGACAGCAAAACTTTACCCATGCTACAATAAAATAGCAAAATCTTCAGCAAACACCTCTCTAAAAAGTCTCCACTGTGAAGCCCTTATACACCTCCACTGGTTAGAACTTCCTCATTACCTTATCTACTTTCGACTTAAAATAGTCCATGCCTTAATTGACTTTCCTGATAAGTGTCTTTCAATGAATGATATGTTCTAGCCATAATCTAAACCTAGTCACTTCGTCTACTAAGATCACATGACAAAGCTCTTCTCACCACATCCAAAACAAATAGCTCAGCAGGAATCTCCTTATTCTCCAACCAAGTTTTAAGAACTTGGAACACTATCCGTTTCCATTTAAAACAAACAAACAATAGAAACACTTTTCAGTTGCTTCTAAAGCAACAGCTAAATAACAAACTGGCTTTGCTCTTGCACCACACCCAGATAAACACTATTCTGGTACTTTCTGCTATTTATTTCTCCTATTTTTTTCACTCTCAATCTCATAAGAAAAGGTTATTCTTAATGTGCCTTGCTATTAACTAATCAACTATAAATTATCGCCTTCCTTTTCCCATAATTCTTACACTATCTTTCTTCTCTTATCTACAACCACTGCATCTTTCACACTGTTATTGCTAACACTCTTCCTGTGTTACCTTTGTAATAGTTTCCTTTCTCATAAGCATGCACAATGAAATCTAATATTGTTTAACTGTTGTTGTTACCTGTAATTTTTGTATTTCTGTGCCTTTGCATTTACTGTATTATTGCTTTATTGTTATAACACATATCCTCACTACTAATGTTTAGAAACATTAGTTAAAGATCATCTGATACAAATTCCCAACGTTACAAAGCTTAACAATGTTTGGGTGGTTATGGAGACCTTTTATTATGGTTTTAGCTCCCAATTTTAAGTCTGCTAATGTGATTTTGGAAGGTGCCAAAACCTGTAGCCTTCTATGAAACCATTAATTCCTGTATGGATGAGAATCATTCATTCTTAATACAGGTGGCCATGAAAGCTAGAAAAGTCACTGTTTAGTATATATAAGGTTTGCCATAATGTGGACATCACCAAGTCAAATCCTTCAAAATGTTCCAGTGTATGTGCAATAGACTGCACTGTTAGTGCAGTCTATCTTCCAAAAGGACACATATCTGCCTATACAGTCCTATGATCCCTGCAAGGAAATTCACATGTTGTTGTTTCCTCAGCCTCTCTTGGGATCCTAAAAATAGACAGATGTTGTGCAATCAAACCTATTTCCCCAACCCCCCCTGAAGACAATGGAATGAGCTATATCTCCATCCTAAAGACAATGGAATGAGCTATATCTCCATCCTAAAGATAATGGAATGAGCTACTTTGCTATTCTCCTCTCGTCTGAATGACTCAGAGATGAAAGCCTCCCACACTACTGACCTCCAGCTATTTACATAGCAAAGGGAAACTTCTTCCATGCCATGAACCCTCCCCCAATCATTAGGAAGATTTTTTGAAGTAAAATGGAAATCCAGCCAACACATTGAGATGACATAAAAGGTAACTGGAATGCCCAGCCTCAGAAGATGCCAAAAGTACATTGGCATACTTTTCACTGAGAAGTTCAGCTGCAGAATCAAAGTAAGGGGAGGGGTACAAAAATGCAAAAATCATCCTCATTTTGCTGATCTTTTTAGGTGGCTAATTTTACACTTATGTGAGATAAGATTGCATGGCCTTATTTGATAACATCCAACATAATGAGTTTTATGCTTATGGATTTCATTCTTGCTTGGATTTGTGCTTTAAAAAATCTACATCTTGAAATGTCAAAATGGATGATTTTAGCTATTTTATGACATATGAGGGGAGGATTCTCTGATGGTCTCTACTCTCTAGGATTTAATGATCCATTTGGGAAGATCTCTATAGCATTGCTTACTGGAATTTTAGCCTAATTAACTTAATCTTACATACTGAACAACAGGGAAAGGTTAAATTTACACTTTCTAATTAATCACTGGCACAGCTGCTAAAAGTATTTGAAAGATGCAATAACTAGGAGTAACCATGATTATTTCACCCTCAACAAAATGTTTATTATATGGCCTTGTTTTCCAACAAGGTCTTCTAACACATAAGCCAAATAAATTTTCTGTTTTCTCACTACTTGTATTTGTGAAACCAAATAATTATAATAAAAATTAATCAGCTGTGCTACTCCATAAAGACATAACAATGTTACTGCATATTTTTTAATACATTATATTTATTTCATGGTGCAGCTGAGTTGTTTTATTATTATTAAATTTTCTCAGACTGTTTTATAATTAGTGAGCCAAGAAGAAGATAAATACGTTATGAATGAGGCAGGATGGGTAATATCAGCATGAGATGAATAAAAGCATGTCATTCAGCAACATGTTTAATGCAAAGTAATATTTGGCACACTTACAAGTAAGAGGAAGTTGTTTTTGGGCCATCATCAACAACTTCTACATTAGAATGTCTGGCACAGGAATGCACATAGTGGAAACAAACATGCTGGTGGAATTTTCAATAAAGATACCCACTACCTTCTGCACTGGATGCACTCACCTAAACATAACCTAGAATTGACTAGGATTTCCCAAAGACAAAAAAACTTCACACCTTCATTAAGTCATCATGAGGCCCATCCCTTTTTACACAACAGACAGTATGATTTCAAACATCTGTCCAACAAGACCATAATATTTTTGGCTATCAAAACATGACCCATATTCCAGCACTTGCATTATGTAAATTGTGTTTCTAATACTTTGACATGTAAAGTGCAGGCCATCAGATTAGCTCAGTGAGCAGGACTTAGAGTGAAATAGCTTCTGACCTTATCCATGTATCTCTCCTAAGTCACGTCCACAGTAATGCCTACACTGACTACTATCCAGCTTGTGCCTACATTCTCTACTTCAGATTTTTAAGTCATCTTTGACACATATAAGTTTGTCATCTCCTCTAAAGGATGCCTTGGTTATTCCAGTCCTCAGAAAACAAATGCTTCTTGACTTCAGTAGCCTTGATCATTTTTGTCCCATCACTAACTCATCTTTGTTGGGCAAAGTTATAGATGCTGTGGCATTTGCACAGCTAGATTATCATATAATATAGTGTGTGTTCATGGACCTTTTCTAGTACATTTTCTACACTCAAAGTACTCTGACTGCCATCATTAGAGTAGCTAATAATTTACTCCTTATGACTACAGATACTTGCACTATATGCAAGCCACATTTGATCTCTCAGCTGCATTTGACAAAGTGGATAACTGGATCTTCACTAAGTGCTTAAATTTGTGCTGTTGTCTCTCATGTACTGTTCTTGGCTGCTTTGCATTTGCAATTTGGAAATACACAGGGCTTATCTACATGCAACAGAAGCTAGGTTTTTCAACTCACAGATTACTGAAAACAAAAGACCAAAAAGTGAGCTTGAAAAACTAAAAAATCTAAATGAGATGTAGCATAATATCAAGGAACTGATTTAGGTGTATCAAGGTTGATGCCTTTGATATCCCCTAATGTGTCCGCCATAGGGCATTGGAAAGTCCCTGTAGATAAGATGGTTAAAGCCATACACATCTTTATTTTTATGGGAATGGCTACACCATACAATTACCTCAATTTCATTTGTGAGAGACACAGTTTGACAATGTCCCTTACACTCACGGTCTCCATATGGAAATGGTCCACAGTTTGTTGGTCTGACAGCTAGTGGTATGCCAGCTGCTGTCTGCACCCACAACACTGATGCAGATGACATGTAACAGTGTGAGTGTGAGCTCTGATGGCAGTCATAAACACATGCTTCTGTACTAATGCTGCTGCTACTCCTGGCATCACTGCCATTGTGTGCCCCATGATCACAATGTTCAAAATAGGAATGTGCTAACTGCAGCATGGTCATTTTATACATTTTTGAACTGATCCACCACATTTCTGTCATCAGTCACATACCCCATGTGGTTTGTTTGCATGGGATTACACATTTATATTTCATTAAGTAGAAATTAGCAGGCATTACATCCATGGTATTTTGTCCCTTGCATGATCACTGCACCTGCACCTTATAATTGTCCACACCCTGCACGTGGCTGATTTTCTCTGCACAAGTATATAAACTCCTCACTATGCTATGTGAATTTCTTTACCCAAAGTGCTTTAAATTACTGATATTATTTTTAGGGAAATATGTTTCTATAGGAGAGTTATTATTAAAGTATTTGAGTGTCTAATATTTATTTGCATTAAATTCATCCACAATCTCTAATTTTCATCTCTGCATAAATGTTCATTTTTAAATAGCATTCTGTCATATGTAAAACATTGCACTTTTCTTGAGCTTCACTTCTTCCTGTGAAAATGACACTTGTTTAACTACTAGCAATTGAGTATATAAAAAAAATATATATCTATATATCTATACACACACACACACACACACACACACACACACACACACACACACACACACATATATATATATATATATATATATATATATATATACACATACTTGGCATAAAATGTCCTGAAGAGGTTCCTCACTGGCTGCTGTTGTGAGTTATTCCTTGCCTTTTCTTATATACTTCATGGCCAACAATGAGATAGCTATGCATTTTGTATGCCTTTTTGGCATTCTGGACCACTTCCTGTGATGCATACCTATCCTCAATAAATAATTATTCACATTTTTATGATTTTGTTTAGTTACAGAGTGTAATCAAACTAATGTGGCACAGCTGTCCTCAGATCTTCTCTTTGTTTCAAACTACTGCCCTACGAGTATATAAATATTATACTACAAGCCCCCATTAATATTTCAAAATGTACATGCTGATTCGCCAGCGTGCCTGTTGTAAATTCCACAATATACCAACAGAAAAAGTCCAGTTGCCCGGACTTTATTCCATTGGTATAAACTGCTATAAACATTTTTTTTAACAAATAAAAAAGGAAAAAAAAAAACGCAGACTTTTTCTCCAATGCTTCTGTTTCAAAGCATTGATGTACTGCTTATGCATGGGATACAAGTCCCATACGCATGCTCAGTACATCAAAACAGGGAAGCAGTATACCACAACCAACAGTAATGCGCCATTATACAAAGACATTATTTAAGAAAAGTAAATATTTTTTTTTTAAATAATGTCATTGTATAATAGCAATAACCAACTCTGTGGTTGTGATATATTGAAATTTACCCACAGTTGGCTTTATTTAATCACTCGGGCTTCGCCCTCGTGAAACCATGGTAAATCTTCAACATACCACACCACATCATCGGTTATTGCTTAAAAAGACTTATTGAAGATTTAAAATTGTTCATACTGGACTTCAGTGTATGTAGGCAGTAGGCATTACATATGTGTTTCAGCATTTCAAAAAACTAAATTCCTAAACTTTTATTTAGTCAATTATTTGTTAACTGGGGAATGCATTAGCAGGCATTTTTCAGTCATAATAAACTGAGTCTGCAGTTCTGTTAATGAAACCAACTGAAATGTCATTCTGTAAATTTTAAACACACTTGTCAAACGTTTTATGTTGGGGACACATTCATACAGGTGAAGAACCCCCTTCCCCTCAATTAATTATAAACACCACTGAGGTTGCCACTTCTTATGATAAGTGCAATTCCTGACATGTGATTACTTTGCCAGATGCTGGTGTGCTGATATGCTCTGATGAAACTACATTCACTGACTGAGTTGTCAAAATTTAGTCCAGCTTTATCATACATTAATAATATCATAATATTAATATCAGTGCAAACAACAAGTGCTTTGAAGTTAGGTCCTTGCATACAGGTTTGTACATCTGTGCAGTAAAGTCCATTTTTAACTGTAGCAGGTATTGTTGCTTTTCGAACCTCAGGATCTAGAACCACTGATCCTCTGAGGCTGTAGTTTAGTGAGACATTTCAGGTGTTTTACAGGTGCTACAGTGGGCCATTCATCATCTGTTTAAATGTTTGATATGAAGATTATAATTGTGCACAGATAAAAAATTGTAATGATGGGTAGATACATTTCTTACTAGTATATAGCTGAAAACAGAAGGTCATGACTCATAAGTGATGCTGTAAAACATTAGTTTATAGAATGATAAACTAGGTCCCACATGTAACTTGCATCTTCAAATAACAGAATGCTATGCAGCTAGCCATGTTCATTTATTTATTAGAAATAGTGCACTCAGTCCTTAATAGACAGACTACAAGAAAATTAATGTGAACACTGTTTAACTGCCTCAACACTAAAGTAATTGCTGACACACAAATTTATTCTCATTTTACAGTTAGATTTCCACTGGCAACGTTATTTGCCCTTTCCTAAGATAAATATTTAAATGCATGTTTACTAGGATAGCTACGCATATCTTCTGTCAACAGCGTTATATAAACACAGATCTGAGATTTTCTGGGTTCAAACATGATAACTAAGCATTGTAGTAGTAGTCTTACTTAAGACATTGATGGTAGATTCTGATGTGATCTGGGCATTCATTGGCATGACATATTCTATAGTAAAGCAACGCCCATGTTCCTCACCTACAAGGGAAAATATTTAAAAATGTCACTTTTGCACATAAGAGGTTCAACAGATGAAACAGTATACTATAATTTTAAACACTTGATTCGAAGGAAAGATCTTGGAAAAACTGCAAAAGCTATAATTTTCTAGGTTAAAACACAATATACATATTTGCTTTTTTCTTCGTTGGGAATTGTGTTCATCACTTTATGTGTCACTAGAATTAAACTGCTAAGAAATAATGTAAACTCTGTGAAACTCATTGTTTCAAGCTGTCATTCACAAAGGAATACATGTCAGCACCAATACCACAGCATTCATTAATTTGATCTTTCAAGTGGGAATGCTGCACAACAACCATTTAAGTGTCAAGATTTAAATGGCACTGTATAAAGGAAATGAGGAAAGGCTTTCTAACTAGCCATGGCATTTCTTTTGAACACTGAACACAAGCAAGCAGTTTATAAGAGCAGTGTGTGGCTTTTTCACTACCCTCCACAAAAAGTGCAGTGTAGACTGAAAAGTAAAGGTAATATTGACCAAGGTAGTGTGTCCAGGAACTCATTTTCTGAATATCTGTTTAGAATAAGCCAAATGTTTGCAACTAATGATTGAAGATGAACTGCAACAAACTTACTTTCTGAAAACACATGCTTCAATGCAATGTACTTCCTTCGTTTTGTATTATTTCAGTTTCATAGATCAGGTAACACTTACCACGATGCACACTATCCGTGCTTTTCTCACTGGTGTCCCTTTCTTCTCTTTTCAGACCTACAACATTTGAATGATATCATTTTAAGCAGCAGTTTTAGTTTACTTTATGCAATACTATCAAAAATGCAAAATCACTTAATAAACGTACAGTGACCACTATTTTTTCTGCAAACAATTAGACAAGCTATGCCTCTGTGCTGCAGGAAGAAAATATTGCTGCATGGCTAAAATGACAACCAGCTGCTTTCCAAACAACAGAGCAACTGCAGAAATGTCAGAAAGTTTCCACAAAACCACATTAAAGATGGTGCATCTGTTAATCATGTCATCATTTGAAATTACTATTAGTTTTAAAGATGCCTTCCTTCCCTGGTGGGTCAAATTAAATGCAATATCAAACAGACAACTTCTAATACATACGCACCTGGAGAGAAAGCAAAAGAAATGCCCATAAATTACCAATAATTTATTTATTATTTATTTATTTCCAGTTTGATTACTGGGGAAGTCCACTGGGTCAGAGTGACTAATTTTCAGTGGAGGCCCAGGGAGAAAAGCTCCAAGATACATAATACAGATTAGGTACAAAAATACAAGGATGTCAGTCTTACATAATATGGAAACAGTTACAAGTAAGTACCTTGAAAATATGCATAATAAGCAGAAAAGCACTGAGGGTGGACTTATTGTTTATACATTTTCTTTAGTGTGCACACTCAGATATTAGGTGAGAAGATGTTTTATATACATACTTTTAAGTAAAATGAGGATACACTATACATGCACAATATCAGAAAAGAAATTAGTAATGGAAAGCTATATACAATACTTACAATGTTGAACCATAAGAAATAAGCAGCTAATAGAGAAAGGAGAGCAAAGAAAATGCTTGTGGGAGCATAGCTGAAGGAGAGTTACTGAGGTTATCGATAGCTATTGTTATTGTATTGATAGTTATTGATAGCTAATGGAGAAGGGAGAGCTTAGAAAATGCTCGTGGGAGCATAGCTGAAGGAGAGTTACTGGGGTTATCAATAGCTATTGTTATTGTAGTGTTAGTTATTGATAGCTAATGGAGAAGGGAGAGCTTAGAAAATGCTCGTGGGAGCATAGCAGAAGGAGAGTTATTGAGGTTATCGATAGCTATTGTTATTGTATTGATAGTTATTCATAGCTAATGGAGAAGGGAGAGCTTAGAAAATGCTCATGGGAGCACAGCAGAAGGAGAGTTATTGAGGATATCGATAGCTGTTGTTATTGTATTGATAGTTATTGATAGCTAATGGAGAAGGGAGAGCTTAGAAAATGCTTGTGGGAGTATAGCAGAAGGAGAGTTATTGAGGTCTTAGGAACCTGAGAGGTAAAACCCCCAGGAGCATAGCTGAAGGAGAGTTGTTGAGGGCTTAGGAACCAGAGTGGGAAAAAAAACCCAGGGGAATGGACTAAGGAAGATTAGGTTGGATGGTGGCAAATGCATTTCCATTTTGTGGCTAGGTGTTTGGTAAGCTGAGTTTTGAGGTTTTCTAAGTTTGGGATGGTTCTTAGAGAGGGAGGAAGGGAATTCCATTTTTTGCCTAGAGAGACAGCGAGGAGAAGTTGGCCTGCTGTACTTTTGGGTTTGGGGATAGCAATTAGGTTTTGATGTTCGGATCTGAGAGTTCTATTGGGGGTGTAACAGGGGAGGATATTAGTTAGTGCTGGACATTTAGTTGGGTGATATACAAGTCTGTGTGCAGTGGTGAGTTGGAGGAAGTCTAAGTAGTTTGGGAGTTCAAGCCGCTTTAGGGACCTTAGGGTAAGGCAGTGATGGGTACAAGGTTTAGATTTGGTAGCAAATTTTAAGATTTTATTATAGCAGTTTTCTAGTTTGGAGGAAATAGAGGAGGATAGGTTAGTTAGCAAGGGGGCTCCATATACTAAGGAAGGCAGTAATTAAGTGGTGGCTAGAGTATTCCTAGTAGTATAGGAGAGAAAGTGATTGTTCCTATACAGCATACCTAGCTTTTGGTGGGTTTTCTTAATATTTTGTTGAATATGGATATCGAACTTGAGATGTTCGTTAGTCGTAATACCAAGTAGTTTAGCGAAAGGAACCACTTCTATAGGTGAATTAGTTTGACTTAGCACTTTGAAGGCATTTTTGTTGTAGGAGAATGTCTTTGTGGGAGGGAAAAGTAGAATTTTTGATTTGTTTGCATTGAGAGAGAGGTGGTTTTGGCGCATCCAATTTTCGGTGGTTGAGAAGGCAGTTTGGGTTTTAGACAGCAATTCTGAGAGGTTAGAGGCAGAGCAGACTAAGGTTCATAGGTTAGGGTCATAGGTTTGGCTTTCACCACCCATTTTAAATTAATTTTGCTATGCCCTTTTTCGAGGTTAGTATACTGTGCCTCTGTCTAACAGTGACACAGAAGTGATACCCGGGGTAAACCTACGATCTCCCATCCACTCATCAAGATTCCTCTTGAAGAGAGTCAGTGAGGGACTCTGCCTAACCTGGAGTGGGATTTTATTCCAGAGTGAAGGGAGCCTCTGGGTTATGAATCTGTCCCTCCAGCATGTCCTATTTATTTCAGTGCTGAGGTTCAAGTCTCTCAAGAGCGTAGCTCGATGGGATTTGGATTTTCTGAGGTGCAGCATGTCCATTAATTCCGGGTTGGACATGGCTTTATACGTCAGGCACAGATCACCTCTGAGCAGGTGGTATGCCACTGAGTAGAGCTGGAGTTTCTTTAACCGGGCAGCATATGGCATCTGTTTGAGCCCTTTGATCCTCTTGGTGAGGTACTTTTGGGGTCTTTCCAGTTGCTGCAGGTGTCTGGTAAGGTACATCCCAAAAGGGGCATTGTACTCAATTATGGGCCTGAAGAGGGATGAGTAAAGAGGCACGATGACCTCCCCTGATCTAGATGTGAATCTCTTCATGATTAGGTGGGCTATATAAAATGTATTTCTAACCACTTTGGCCACGTGGTTGTCAAATGAGAGATTGCTATCAACATGGGTCCCCAGGTCCCTAATTACTTCTTCTGTACTTAATGGATTACCACCTATGTGGTAATTTGTGGGCACTTTGTTTTTGCCAAAGGGGATGACTATATACTTTTTGGCATTTAGCTTGAGGCCATGGCTCTGGCACCAGTCGTCTGTTTCTATGAGGCCCTTTTGGAGGATGCTTGTGTCGGCTGGAGAGTCGATTATGGTGCCCAGTTTGCAGTCATCTGCGAACTTGGTCAGCCAAAGTCCTTCCATGTTGGCCTGTACCTCCGAGAAATATATACCGAACAAGAGAAGTCCCAGGACTGAGCCTTGTGGGACGCCACTTGTAACTGGTTTGGAGTCTGACATGGCTCCAGCAATTCTAACCATGTGGGTTCTGTCCTTGAACCAGTTTGCAACCCATCTAGTGACATAGGAGTTTAAATTTAAGCTGGTGAGCTTATCAATAATGCCCGAGTGGGGTATTGTATCGAAGGCTTTTGCGAGGTCCAGGTAGGCTGTGTGGACCACCTTCCCCTCGTCAATGGCCTTGGTGACGGTTTCAAAGAAATCAACCAGGTTTAAGAGGCAGGATCTGCCCTTAACAAAGCCAAACTGGGTAGGATCCAGTGTCTGTAGGTCCCCAATATCTTTATTTATGAGGTCCATGATGATCCTTTCCATAGCTTTGCAGACCAAGCTAGTCAGCCTTATGGGGCGATAGTTTCCAGGATCCATTGAGGCACCACCTTTGTGGAGAGGGACCACTGTTGCTGTACGCCACTCTTTGGGTACATATCCTGTAGTAAGGCTGAGATTGAACAGTAGTTTTATGTTTGGGTTTAGCTCTTCTTGGAGTTCATGTAGGACACAGCCTGGGTCACCGTCTGGTCCCATTGATGCTGTGTTTTTTGCTTTAGAGAGGGCGGCTCTTACCTGAGCATCTGAGATGTCAGGGGGGCAGCACTCTGCTGGGATATCTATAGAAGGTAGAATCATCTGCATATTGAATAATTTTGGAATCAGGAATGGCAGCATGAAAGTTGTTTATGAAGATATTGAAAAGCATGGAGACTAGGATAGATCCCTGTGGTATGGGTCCTAGGATAGATCCCTGTGGTATGGGTCCTAGGATAGATCCCTGTGGTACGGCAGTTGGGGTGGTTAAGAAGCAAGAGGTAGAGTACTTCTGTTTGACTGCCTGAGTTCTATCTGATAGGTACCTGGAGAACCTGGATGTAGTGTTTGGGGAGAGATGGAGCTTTGAGAGGTGATGAAGAAGGTGTTAGTGTGAAACAGTGTCAAATGCTTTGGACAAACTGAGCAGAACAGTAGATACTAGATGTCCAGAGTCTCGGGCTAGATTGACTGTTTCTAAGAAAGAGTAGAGCAGTTATAGTGCTACGACCTGGGTGGAAACCATGTTATGTAGGTGTAAGAACACTGTTTTGGGCCAGGTAAGGCATAGGTTGAAGGTGAATGCACTTTTCAAGGATTTTCGGGATTGGAGAGAGCAGAGCGATAAGACGGAAGTTAGAGATGCTGATGTTTTTGCCTCCTTTATGAAGGGGAAGAATATAGGCTGAGCCCCAGAGTTTGGGGACGTAAGACTCCTTAATAGATCTGTTGATTATAATACTGATTGAGAGAGCTAAGGCATCAGCAGCATATTTTAGGAAGGCAGAGGGATTGTTGTCAGGAGCATTAGAGCATGGTTTAAGTTTGGATAGAAGTCTTTTTATGGAGTTAGTAGAGGCAGGTTTGAAGTTGAACAAGGAGGGAGAGTTATTAGTGGGGTTGGATGAGGAAGAGAGAGGGGCTGGAGGGTTAATGTTGGGGAAGGTCCTGGTCAGGTCAGAAATAGTTTCTAAGAAGAATGAGTTAAAATCAGAGGCTAGATCAAGATCCGATTTGCTTGGGTCAGGACAAGGATTATTTTTGGATCCTGGGTTAAGCAGTGAGCTTACTGATTTCCAGAATTGCTTGGGGTTTTTGTTGTTATTGGTCTGGAGTTTGATGTAGTAGGACTTTTTGTCTTTGGTTATTAGCTGTTTTGCTAGGTTACGTTGCTGTTTGTATTGGAGCAGGGTATCGGGACGTTTATCTTTTTAAAAGAGCTTCCAAAGTTTGTCCCTTTGGTGCATAATTTTCTTAGTATCTTTGGATAGCCAAGGAGCTGTATTAGTTTTTACCCTCTTGTGTCTAAGAGGGGCAAGGGAGTTTAGAGTGTCTAGGAAGACAGAGTTGAAGTGTTCTATAGCATTGTCAAAAGGAAGGGAGTTTAGTATTTGCCAGTTCATTTGTTTGAGAATGTTTGAGAATGAGGTTACCGCTATAAATATATTGGTGCTGGTGAGGGGAAGAGGTTGTTGAGCGATGAATGCAAGCTGGGAAATGGCTGCTGATGGAATCAGGAGGTGTGCCAGAGTTGGTTATATTATTAGGATCAGAGACTAACACCCAGTCTAAAGTGGAACCAGGGGGATTTACTTTGTTAGGTCGGGTGACTGAGTGAATTATCTGAGAGAAGTTACAGAGGTTGATGGATAGGGAGGGAGAGGTGCTATTAATTTTGTTCCAGTCAATATTTACATCTCCTAAAATATAAGTTTCATACTTAATTTCAGTAGAGGCCCATAAGAGAATATCCTCAAGGGTAGAGATATTGTTACCAGGAGAGATATAAAGGGCTATTATGCAGATATTCTTGTGTTTATTCATTTTTAATAGTCCAGCAGTCAATTCTGTGTTCTTGAAGTGTGGAATTGGAGTTTGGAGGGGTATTAAGGTGAGGAGGTTGGAGTATACTAAGGCAGAGCCACCCGCTTTCTTATTTTGTCGGTCATTTCTGAGAATATTGAATCCTGGGGGTAGGATCTCAGCATGTGAGATATGGGGTTTGAGCCAAGTTTCAGAGATTGCTAAGATGTCTGGTTGGTTGTGGCACAGCCAAGCTTGAAAGTGATGAGCTTTGTTGTTAAGACTCTGGGCGTTCATGGTAAAGATTTTTAGGGTGTTGTGGGAGGAGGAAGGAGGTAGGGGGTAGGTGTTGCAAGTAGGGGGACTAGGACCAGGGTTGGGGTGGATATCTCCAGCAAGGGCTAGATTGTTGAAGGAGGTAACCTTTAGCCATTTGAGTTTAAATAGTGTGAGTTTTGGAAAATCCAGGAGTAGTTTAGGAGACAGTATCTGAATTGCAGAGGAAAAGATTTTAAGGTGGAATAGGTGAAGTGGGTTGGGCTGTATAAGTGAGGAAGAGATTAAGTAGAAATGTGAGTAGGATTGTAGGTGAAGGTGGGGTTGTGAGGAGGTTATTTTTGTAGGTAATATTACATAAGCAGTGAAGGAGAACGAGCTGGTGTGGTAGAGAAGAATTAGGAATACAAGGAGAAAGCAAGGGGTGTAGAGAGAGTGGTGACTCAAGAAATGCATATTGAAAAAAGGAGAATGGTATAAGAGGATAAGGAGAAAGGAGGATGTCTGTGAAGCAGTGGAGGTATAGGAGGAGAGAGGAGAGGGCTTTAATTGTTTATGGAGGTAGGGAGAAGTGATGAGAGTTTAAGTGAGAAGGTTGTGATTGGGAGGAAAGGGGAGGGAAAAACTACAAAATTTATTGGTTTTGATTGCCAGATGGTGCTAAAGTCTCAGCATATTACTGTAATGATTCTAGATACAATTTTGTTTGTTACTTCTACACAAACCTTTAGTCCTTAGGAATCACCTATATTCATAAACCTTCTCACATTTTAATGACATACAGAAGCTAGACTTGTGAGAGACCAAAGGAACAACTTCATGCTGTGACAGGAGAGTATTTTTAGGTTTTCTACTCTGCTTTTAAAATGCACATGGCCTGGCCTGGCATAGATGTACAGTCATCTCCATTCACCTACAGGAATTGGTTTTAGTTAAAAAGTACACTGATAGACATTGTCCTGATCTGTACTAAGTGGCAGGGGATGGTGCATTGATCCTTAGCCTAAGCTAAGGAAGGAAACCAGTTACAGCCACTCATCACTTTCCTTTCTCTGACGGGCTTCTGTTACCTGGGTCACTGCATGAAGCTGGGATTCATATGTGCTGGTAACAAATAAGGATAACTTCCTTTTTCTGCTCTCCTCATGTCTCTGTCTGTTAGATAAGTTAAAAATTATAATTAACCAGTGTAATATGTCAACATCTCTAACACTTATGTAAATAATTTCTGTACGAGTGTCCAGTCCATTATCATTTTAATCACAGCTTGGATTCTGCAGAAAGGCATCCACTACTTTCTCTCTTAAAATTCACTTCCATATATGTCCCATGAGCTCTTCTAACTCTGTGATAAAATGGAGGTCTCATTTATTTGTCAAACAGTGCTGCCCTCTTAGACTGTGCTGTTACCCTTGCAGTTTTTGCAGGTTTGCATCATTCTTCTTCTTCTGGTTACTTTATTGAGTTTTGGGGATGTTTTTTTAATTCTCACATGGTCGCATTATCCATCCATGGCTTGTCACAGTCTACTTAAGATAACAACTACCTCCAAGTTAACCCACATGTCTTAATGCTTTTTGTCTTAGACATCTTAAAGAGTTACAAAATCTTTCTTAAAGCAAATGAGTCAGTCATTATTGTTAACAGTTGTACTAAGAATGCAAACATATTCAGAGGGAATTCTGGGTTGGAAAGGTGATAAGCATGAGATGTTTCTGGAACTACTGGCTGGTGAGAGGGAATTTCCAAGCAGAGCACAGCCGAGAAAGAAGCAGAAGTGGATACAACTACAATGCAGATTCCTGTGAGTGAATCCACGATCCTGAATGGAGCTGTACAAGCTAATTCAGCGCTAACAAGTGAAAAAGGGAACGGAACCTATGAACCTATGGAACAGGAGCGAGACTGAAAATATTTCTTACAACAGCACAAGTGCATCAGTCAGCTGAATCTGCTGTACTGGCAGGTATATAACACAATACTGCTGGCGTTCACCCTTTAGTACAACAGAAACTTTGTTTTCCCCTGCCAGTGAGGGATTTGGTTTCCAGAACCAGGGAAGGAGCAGAGGTTGGCAGAAAAGGAAACTCGAAGGGCAGATGACTGGTTCAGGCAACATCAAAAAAGCCTTCTTTCGCAAGAAGGCTTAGTCTGGAACTTATCGAGTTATGTACTTTCAAATGAAGACATGAAAATTGTGCAGAAAGGACTTTCTTTCATACCAAGTAGGTTCTCAGACACTACTGAAGTTATTTTTGATATTAAAAAGTTTTGTAGGGATTTAATCCTTAAGATGATGTTTAATGGCAGTGACAGGGAGATGAATGTTTTTAAGAAACCTAGCTCTTATGTACCACCTGTGAATCCATTAATACATGCTTTTGAAATAATGTGTATACAGGATGTGTATAGATTACAAAATGTTAGAAATACAGAATATAACAATGGCTTTAGGAAAAATAACGTTACTAGTAATGAAAGGATGGCCATAGTGCAGTTACAGGAAAATACAGATATAGTGATTAGGCCCACTGATAAGTGCGGGCCTATTGTCATCATGGATGTGAGCAAATATGAACATGCTATGCTTAACATGTTATGTGATGTTAGTTTCTACACGAAGACTACAAGTACAAAGATTGATAAAATGGTGCATCAGATTAAATTGAAATTGGATGTATTATTGAGTGAGGGCTCCATAACTAAAGAATTATATGAGTACTTCCTTATAGAACATCTTGTTATAACCTGTATACAGGGGTTACCTAAGATTCACAAAGATAAAATCTGTCCACCAATGAGACCGATAGCCTCTGGGAATGGGTGGTCCACAGAGCCCATCTCCAGATATATATATATATATATAATGTGTATATATATATATATATATATATATATATATATATATATATATATGTGTGTGTGTATATATATATATATATATATATATATATATATATACAGAGAGAGAGAGAGAGAATCTGAGACCCTTTCTTAATGAGGTACCACAGGTACTAATAGATACTGAACATTTTTTAACTGATTTATTTGAACACATGCAAGTATTGAGTGATAGGGATAGTTACATCTTGGTCACCATGGACGTAGTATCACTTTTCACCGTAATTCTGAATGATCCGGGTATAGATAGTGTAGAGAGGTTTCTTGGGACATACTCTAGTTTTGAAGCCAGACAGATCAAACTCATCAAGGATTTGCTTGAGATAGTGTTATGTTGTATTGTATTTTTATTTGGGGATGTGTTTTATTGGCAGAACAATGGTGTAGCTATGGGCACTTTGTGTGCCAATAGTTACGCCAATGCTGTAATGGTGGTCTGGGAATCTGAATATATGTTAAGAGGTCCTTTCAGTGAATACACCTCTTTTTTAGAAGGTTTGTAGATGACATTTTTATTGTGTGGAGTGGAACTACGCAACAGTTAACTGAATTTATCAAGTATGTTAATGAAAGCACTGCATTTTTAAGGTTCACAGTCACATACTCTGACAAGGTCATACATTTTTTGGATGTGGTGGTTTTGATAGATGAGAATAATAGACTGTACATGAAACAATACAGGAAACCATGTCATGTCAATTGTTTACTATCATATGACAGTATGCATCCCCCATATATTTTTAAGAGTGTGGTAAGGAACCAGGCTTTTAGAGCCTCTAGACTCAATGGGAGGGAGTCTGACTTCTTGAGATGTACTGAAGGTATTACCAAGGAACTGATGGAGAGGGGCTATGATGGCCAGATGGTGACGAATAATGTAGAGGAGGTAACCAGACTCAGAGATTCAGTGGCACAACCATATTTCTCTAAGAGCCAGGTCACTAGGAAAGCTAGTAACACTAGTAACAAAGGGATGCTCAGGATGCCCTTATATTATCCATCTGATGTACAGACCTACATGGGCATAGTTAGGAAAAATTGGGGAATTCTGACGTCTGACAAGGGTGTCAGTAACATTATAGAACAACAACCTCGATGTTTGTTCAGGAATGAGCTCTCCTTTAAAAGAAAGTTATATTTCCCAAGGAGTAAGGCTAATGCCTTAGAAAATGGAGGTTTGACTATGTGCAGGCATTGTAATTTTTGTAATTACTTGGACATTAGTACTACGTTTATGCATCCAGATGAAAAAAAGACAGCATAATTTTAATGTATCTGCTTCATGCAACACCAAACATGTAGTGCATCTTGCCCATTGTTTGAAATGTTTGAAATTTTATGTTGGTAAAACTGACAGAGTGTTTAAAGATTGGATTAGGGAACATGTGTACCACATTAATAGAAAGGACAGAGTAAGTGCACTATCTAAACATGTTAGTGAGACTGACGATGAACATATTTTTAAATTTCTTGTAATAGGGAGGGTGCATGAAAGTATCAGGGGTGGCGATATCTGCAACAAGACAGAGGCTTTGGAAGCCAAATGGATTGTAAGGCTTAAGGCAGATAGTGGACATGGCCTGAATGACTATGTACCCCCTGAAGCCTAGATTAAAGAAAAGACCCATCTTTATATGAATTTTCTGTGTGTATTTCTTGCATTTATTCTTATTGGAAAAGTCATTTTTTATATATGTATTTTTGTATGAAATTATTCTGAATATATTGCTGCTATTTTTTATAAGAGAATGATTACAATTATATAAAAGGTATATATGTATATATGGTTTTAAATATTTGGGTCATGTGATTATCTAATAGCATGTGACTAGTGCTTTCAGAGTATAAAAATGAAGGTTAAGATTCAACATATTTACATCTGATGAAGTGGGGTACACACCTATGAAAGCGCTTATGTTTTTTATTCTGTGGTCTGTTCTACAATAAATAATCTTTATACTGGAATTCACAGCCTACTCCTGGCCCTTCTTTGGTTTGTATGCTTCTAAACAATTGGAAATTATTAACTACAGATGATAGGATATCAGAACTGGTAGGGACTAAGTCTAGCTTTACTTACAAGAATACCAAGTCATTAAAAAGATTACTGTGTTATGAAGAAGATAAAAAATGAAAATATATTCTCAAAGACAAGGAACCTTTTCCTGCAGACATTGTAACCAGTGTACATATATAGCTGGGGATAATAAATTTGTACATCCAGACAGTGAACATGAATATACATTTAGGCATTATGCTGATTGCAGAACTAGGGACTTAATATATTTGGCACAATGTCAGACATGCAAATCCTTCTATGTAGGCAAGAGAAACAGAACCCTTAGGGAACGTGTTAAGAGAGCACGTATATGCCATAAATAGAGAGGATGAAGGCAACATGCTGGCTAGGCATGTGATGAATCATGGGTACGATACATAAATTTAAGTTTAGGGCCTTAGAATTGATTAAGAAAACAGGTAGATTGGGAGATGTTAAGAACTTTACGGAAGAGCAGGAAAATAGATGGATAATGCAGTTACAAGCACATAGAGCACATGGTCTGAATGACAAGATAACACTTAAATCTTTTTTGGCAGCTCGACCCTGTGCACATTAGACACTTTAGCACTGAGCCTCAATAAATGGATTATGTTAGACCAGAGTTTTTCTATTTTATAATGTACCTTAGGTGTATAATGCTATTTTATTTATTAGTAATTATAATTATTTGTGAACATATTGTTTTAGTCATAATTTAGTTAGGTTTTAATGTAAATATTGTATTATATGTATAGTCTGCCATATTTATTAAATGTATATTTTAAATATGTATTTTGGTATATACATGAAGATGGCTTTAAATAGGTCTTAATGATTTTAATTACTTTTGTGATGTCATGATTATGTTTAACAGGTGATTGGAAAATGTAATGCTAATGGTATTATTTAATTCAGTTGAATGATGACTGTTGTATCAAAGTCTGAAGAAATGTTCTCTGAAATGTGAAAGTGCTTACTATGTTTTATCTGGTGTTTTGATATATTAAATATTATGTAACGAGCCGTGGTGTTGCCTCTTTCATTGTTATTTGGATTTATACTATTGTTTCTAAAGAGGCACTTTATCCAGGACTGCTTTGTTTTTTGACTCACTATCCTCTTATACTATACCAAAGCCTTTACTTTTCCATCTAAAGTCTTTCTTCCTAACCTCTAGCCCTCTACACCTCCCTCTGATCAGTAACTGTTACATACAAAATGCTACTCCTTACATTATTCTCTCATACTCTAGTACTTTCCTCCCACTTAACATACTATAATTGTCCCTTAAGCACAACCCAACCTCCAGCCTTCTACTTATATAACTATTTTAATATATGTCCTACCCTCCATAATATCTATACTGCTTTCTCTCTCTTAAATACAGAATACTTCACTCTGATCACCCCTCCATCAAAACAAAACATCTGTTCATACCCATCCTTAAGAATTATTCAAAATTCTTGCTATAGAATTCAAAGATTCAATTGTGTGGGGACTTACACCCAAACCCTCTCCATACTAATCGAAACCTAAACATCAATACCACCACTTCCTCCAAGTACTATAACAGCAGAGATAATTCCTCTCCTTCAGTTACAAGCAATCCCTGTGTGTCCTTTGCCTCTTATAAAAAGACATTTTCCACCCAAGCCAATTTCCATTTACAGACATACTAGTCTCTCACTCCATCAAGCGCAAGTCCAGTCAAAAATCTAAGTCTGATAGCATTAAGTCTTTGTAGTATTTGTAATAAAATTATAGATCTGCATGCCTAGATATCAGTCTACTCCCCAGATATCCTAGCCATCACTGCAATATGGCTTAAAACCAGTATAAAAGGTACAGAAATACTACTTCCAGGCTATAACATTATGGTGATTGACCGACTTGACAAAAAAGGAGGAGGAGTCGCACTGCTGCACTCTAGCTCCTATAACTGCTCCTCCTATTCCAGCTTCATCCCCAGATTTCACTCAGCTGAAATACACATAATATTTTTAAAGCTAAACTCTAAAAAAAACCTTGTAGTATTGTAATTTATCCCCCCCCCCCCCCGTAACAACATATCCATACTCGAAGAATTTCTCTCCTGGGTATATAGTACTATTGCTTACAAAAAAATCACTCCTGGTAATGTCTATATTGACTGGCAAAAGGTAATTTCTAACATGTAATAAGGGCACAATTTATGATTGAATTTTGTTCTCAAGACCCCAGTAACTATACTATCAGTGGAACCTATCCTAACTCCCTAAATGACCATATCCCTGCATAAGTACTTAGACTTAACACTCATCACCCAAAGACCCATCTATTTAAACCAACCAGGTATCTTACAAAATTTAACAAATATTTATTTAACAGTAACCAAAGGTCCTTCAGTTGGTCTATATTAAAAAGTCTCCCATTACATAATGCAGTTACAACTTTTAATAACTTGTTTAAACACCCTAAATAACCTTGCCCCCCCCCTTCTGCATATAAGAAAGTGTAAAAGTAAAACACTCCTACTGGCTATCCAGCCTCACCAAAAACAGTTTCACACCAGAGACAAGGCTTGGAGGGAGTGGCTAAAAAAAAAAAAAAAAAACTTTCAGCAATACAGAGAACTTCATAATCAAGCTAAAGATAAGTCTACAAAGATAAGAAACACTATGACCAACTACAACTTAATTATAAAAATGATCAAAAAATATGGTCCTTTATTTATACACTACTCAAGCCTGTCTCAAAACAGATATGTATCCCTTTCAACCCAGCTCCTCCCTCAAAATAGCAAGTACATTTAATAAACACTTTATAGAGAGCATTGCTGCCCTCGCAAACAGCACATCACTCTCCCTTACATAAACCCATAACTTATTACCAACTGCCCCCTCCACTGCTATATTAACCTGCAAAAAATATGAATGTAGGTAATCCTTAGCCACAAATGCTGCACAACTTCACCTTAAAGCCAGTAACAATCTGCTATAAAAAATGCTACTTAAACCTTGATCCCTAGCTGCTGACAACTTCCCACCTGAATACCTCAAGATGGCAGCAGAAGCCATATCTTATCCAGTAGCTATCTTACTCAGTCAATCCACATAGGAATCTTATGTTTCAGACATTTGGAAAAGATCATATGTCATCCCACTGCACAAGAGAGGAATCTCTACAGAAGTCTCTAACTTTCTTCCCATTGCAATTCTCTCCTGTCTGTCAAAAATCCTAGAAAAATGTATCCACACTCAACTTCTTCATCGGGTCTATATTAAAAGAATGAACATTTACTTACCCGAATACCTAAACACCGACACGTCTTCATCAAACCACGAAAACATTGATCGTCCAGAAGCGCAAAATCCGAAATGTTGAATCGTCATGGTTGGCCCTTCTGTGCTATAGCTCCATAAGATAAGTGCGAGATAGTTACGAACCTTAGGGATAGGGTGCGGGTTAAGGTCAGTGCATAGATGGCAATGTATGTTAAATTTAGTGTAAGGTTAGAAGTAGGGTTTTGTTAAGTGTATGTGTGTGGATTATTTAGTTTGTTTGGGCATAGCTTTTTAAGGTAAGTGTGTTACAGTTATGGACCTTAGGGTTAGGGTGCGGGTTAAGTTAAGTGAATACATGGCGGTATATGCAAGATTTAGTGTAGGGTTAGAAGTAGGGTTTAGTTTAGGGTTAGAAGTAGGGTTTTGGTTAGTGTATGTATGTGGTTTATTTAGTTTGTTTGTGTAGGTAGTATGTAGTAGGCGGTGGGGTGGGACAACTATGACGGTTCGAGTTTTTGAATTTCACAGTTAAGGGCATTCGTTGTATTTGTGGTTTGCGGAATATGTGTCGGCGTTTAGGTATTCGGGTAAGTAAACATTTATGCTTTTAATGTAGACCCTTCTTCACCATCTCCTCTCAGAACAACTTTTAAAAAAGGGACTCTGGCAAACTTTTCTCTTCCATATTTCCAGCTGTGTCCAAAGCATTTGATACCTTCTCATATAGCAAACTCCTTCAACAACTGCATCATCTTGGCTTATCCCCTCCTTTACTTCAGTGGTTTAAAAGCTGCCTATATGACAAACAGCAAACTGCTAGATGGCAACATATTTTCTTTCCTTCCTTCTCTGCTACCACTGGTGTACCTCAAGGCTCAATTCTTGGTCCACTTCTCTTTAACATTTTCAGTAATTACTTCTATACCTCTTGTAGGCAAGTATCACTTATACAGTATCCTGATGATTTGACAATATGCTTATCTGCTCTGGCACATCTTCATGAAATCAAACAAAAAGCCTTTACCTCTGTTGGCTTCACATTGCTCAATTATTACTTAATCCCAAAATACAAAACTATTCCTATTCCTCCCCAAAGCACACTTGAAGGACAAATCCAGCTTCAAAATTGTCTCACTTAACAATACAGAGATATAACCTGTATCACCTACAAAACTGCTTAGTGTGACAATTGATGACAACCTAAGATTTGAACTCCACATTCAAAATAATATTAAAAAAAAAACTAACCAGAAACATGGCATGCATTATAGACATAAAAACTTTCTTACTAACTCTGCTAAAACTGCCCTAGCAACCACTTTTCTCCTTTCTTCACTCTTATATGGTGCCTCTAGCCTTGCCAACTTAAAGTATCTGTCAAAACTAAACTTGAAATATGGTACAGCAAAGTTGCTTAATTTGCAGCCAGTAAACAATACTATACATATCAATGCAAGGCCCTCAGAAGTTTGAATAGGCTTGAACTACCCCACTACCTGGACTTTGTACAACTAGCTACTGCCCACAATATCATTTATGAACCCCATGCCTGTCCTGTACTAAGCTCTATTCTTCCTTATTATCACCCAAACAGACCCCTTCATTCCAATGATAAACAACTTCTCACCATCTATAAACCTCAAAAATAAATTGGAAATACCCCTCACTGCTACCCTGTTGCCAAAAGATGGAATTCTATTCCACAGGCTATTAGAACTGTAACCTACCATCCTTCCTTAAATCTCAAATCATGTACATTAACACTAGGCATAATAAATGTACCTTTCACTAGATAGTTTTTTAAATGTTTCCCCACCCTAAATGAGAATTTGAGTTTCTCAGTTAACCATAACTGAGCATTTCTACTACATTGCATGTACTGCTAATAGTATTTCACCAAACCTGTTAAAATGTCACTAAAGCAACTATAAGTAGATACAAAATAGATATCAGTCTGACTTCCATTATATAGATTACCAACTTTTCTACACCTGGGGTAACTATCTCTCTCCCTCTTTTTTATTTTGGTAACTGCTCTATCAATAATCAAGCTACTATAGCCCCTAGATTCAAACATCGAGCTTATTCTCAGCATCTCTTCCTGAAGTTCTGTAGGGTCATTACATAACCTACTAATCTGCACCATTTCCCTATAGGGGAGGGCTTCAATAGTATGTGGGGGGTGACAACTGGAAGCTTTTAGATATTGATTAATTCCATCAAATTTTCTATGCACTTTAGTATGTAACCCTCTAGGCCCAGAAATATCCAATTCGGCATCCAGAAAGGACACTTTTTTGCCCCTCTGTATGTCATCAAATGACAGATTGACTCTATTAGAATGTATATGGTCAATAAATTAATCCACATTCTCTTCTACCCCATCACACAAAAAAATATTAGATCATCAATAAACCGAGCATAAAATTTAACATATTGTATATAAAATGATGATCTGTATATACACTCCAGTTCAAACAACCCCATACTCAGGTTGGCATATGCAGGGGAAAATGCCACCCCCATAGCCATACCTTACTGTATATACATACATAAATAAATAAATGTCCCAGTCAAAATCTGAGATATATTGAATGAGGCCACATACGCTATGCAGGTCACTTAGAGAAATTACATAAAATGTGGTCCATGGTAGAAAGTAATGGCGATCCACTCCAGTATAAATACCAACAATCTCATCTGGACAAAAGCAGCCAGAGAAATTCAAAAATGGCACCAGAAAATGAGACCCTCATATATAAATTTGACCACCATGCTGCTGGGGAAGAACAAATGACATGCACAGGTAGTCCTAGATGTTATTGTCAGAAGAATTAGGTTGGAGTATAGTATTTTCTACTATTAGCTGTGTACTTTTCTGCAGTTAAAAATAAGCTCCCTCAATACTTTTATCTTTTATTTTAGATTCCAGTCAAGCCAAAAAAATGAAACCAGCTAACATGCACCATGTTTACTTTTGTATAAAACTGAATTTATTATCACATTGAAAATAAGTTAATAATTTAAGCATTTAATACTAATTGAAACTGTTGTATAGCAGTCACAGAAAGTCAGAAAAATAAGTTTCAGGTAATGTGGACAGACATGCAACATAACAGTGGTCAGTCTAAGCAAAGGCTACTTCGTGTCCATGAGTCTTTAGTGTGCAGATCCCATTTGTTTAAAGAGCTTTTGGTCATTGATAAGCACTGGGAAATAGACCTACGTTCCGTATCCCCCCCTCTGAAAAATCAAAAAAATAAATAAATAAATAAAACTGAAGTCAATTCTTTGCATATCCTTGCTGGAGCCTCTATAGCAAAAATTCAAATTCATTTACATGAAGTATGGCCTGAGAGAGAGAGAGGAGGGAGTACTGTCATTGGCACCTTATTGACCACTGTCATTGGCACCTTATTGACCACTGTCACTGGCACCTTACTGACCACTGTCACTGGCACCTTATTGAGACTGTCACTGACACCTTATTGAGTACCCCTTTTGCTGAAAACAGATACTCAATGCAGAATATTAGGCAGACACCCAGAGGAGTTCCTACGTTTTTCTGATAAGAAACAAGTCTTGGATTGCATGTCTTTTGGCAAAATGAGGATATATCCCAGGGGTACCACAACTAGGAAAACACTCATTAATTACATGTCTTTTGCTCTAAAATTTAGAAAAACAAATCTTTCAGATGCTATGGATTCATGCATTCTGCTTTTCAGTGTTTTTGTTAATACTGACACATAATACTAGGAGATTAGCAACTAATAAATGCAGTCAATAGACAGTAACCATGACACTATGCAATCAATAGACACTTGTGCACTCCATGGCATTAACAACAATAGCAAAACAATAATAGAAATAATGCTACTAATGAGCATGACTATCAATATCAACAAAATATTTTTCCTTCCATCAAAGTTTTTTTTTCTCTACATTATGACACAGATGGATTAAAGATGAAACTGCATCCATCTGCTGAAGTGCTCAAAGATGATAAGAAAGAACAGTGCTGCAGAGAACTTTGCACCATCAAAACTAGGAATGTGAGAACTGTGTACCAAGGTAAACAAAATTTTGTTACAGCAGAGATGACAAGAACAAAAGGGTCATTTTATATTAGATAATCACTGGATCATCTTTTGCTGAAAATAATTTTGGCAAAGAAATGCAGTACCCCTCGGTCACAACCAAAAAAAATGATGAAATGATCCCTACAAAAATAAGCTCGTCAGCATTATAGTGACACAAGTTTCAGCTCCAACCACGAATGTCAAAGAGAAGTAAATTAATCAGTTTCATGAGGATCTGCAGGCCTTGTAGAAATCGCACCACAAAATATTTCCCATTGATCAGAGGTGATTGAAATGTTAGTGTTGGTAGTCAAGAATGACAGGAATGACAGGTAAGTTTGGTCTTGGCATACAAATGAAGTGCAACATTTGCTAGTAGAATTCCGCTGAGATAATTCACTTGTCAAAGTAAACATGTTCTTTTAACAGATTAGGAGACAGCTTTCCACATGGATGTCACCAGATGAATAGTACCAAAACCAGATTGTTTATATACCTTCAGTGAGAGATTGAACAGATGTACATAGTCAGCAAAAATCAGACATACAGATGACTATTAGTCATAGCATCGGGTCCTTATCAGAAATGTTTTTTTAGAATTAAATTAAAAAAAGAAAAGCTTCCAGGCCAATAACATATAAGCTAACTCCAATTTAACTCACTAATTAACAAACTGGCTCACAAACAGAACAAAGCAAATAAGGGTGGGTGGTATCCACTCCTACTCGCCATTTACTTATCAGAGGTCAAAGCTAATATAACAGGATTGTGGCTGACCAAGTCTGCAGATGATTGCAAACTTGGTGCCATGATAAACTCCTCTGATGTCACTGGAATACTGCAAGGGGGCCAGTCCCAAACAAATATTTGCAGCCAAAACCAATGACTGAAACTAAATGCTAAGAAATGCATCTGCATGGCTATCTTTATAACTATCACATTGACAACAGCCCCTAAAAATGATCCTGCAGTTAGACACTTGGTTACTATGTTAACAATGAACTGTCCTTTGATCACCACATATCTGCTATGGTAAGGAAGTCCTTTTTCATCTCACAGATTATATCTAAAGATGTAGCATTCAGATCCGAGGATGTAGTAGTTTTTCTGTACTCTGCACTCAGGCCGATCATTGAGTATGATACTTTTCAGTATGTTCCTGTCCTAACATTTGTCACAGCTGAAATGACCACAGCACTTCCTCACTTAAAAAATCAAAGGCCTAAATCATAAAAACTATTCCATTTGGCTCAAAGATCTGTCTCTGTTTTGTTATCATACAATCTACCGAGAGGCAACCTCTGCATTGCATATAGACCCTGTTCTGTCAGTCCTGTTACACATTCAGAAGTCTGATGGTATTAGAAACAACTGCAGAGGGGACCTCAAACTCTTTTTAAAGATTAAAAGAAAATGCTAGTGGGATAGGCATGTATTACAGAGAGTTCCACTTCTATGGAACCATATCCCCTTCCACATAAACCAGATTATTTCTTTTAATCTATTCAAATGTATCTTGGGTGAATGGATGGGTAATATCAAATTCAGCATTGGTTTAGCACCAATGGCCCTCATGGTTAGGTGAAACATGTAGCTCATCATATATTTGCTCGGCACATCTCTAGAGATTCATACTGCAAAATATTAGAGCTAATTATTAATATAGGAATGCAGAAGTCTTTTTGAGATCCTCACAGATCAACAACACAGTAAATACTTATGAGCCTATAATAATTAATTTATATCTCAATAATAATTTTATAATTAGAGAGACAGACAGATTATATATTTATATATATATATATATATATATATATATATATATGTGTGTGTGTGTGTGTGTGTGTGTATGTGTGATTAAGCAATTACAGTGCTATGGGGGGAATAAAATGATGATTCTGAATTCTTTACCAACATTACATCACCACCATATCTGCACAGCTAGACTCATCACTCACCCTTGCAAACAACATACATACAATACAAGTACATAGCCTACTTTAACCAGCAGAACTTTACAAATATATTAAATACCATTAGCTGGTCTTTCCTTAATAATTACTTACCCCTTGATGAGACAGTTGAAAAATTCAACTCTACATTCCAAAACACTTTAAACAGATTAGCTTCTACCAGAAATAAAAGAGTCAAAACTAAGTATTCTGTCTGCCTTTCTGTCAATACCAGATCCATTATGCAAAGAAGAGTTAAGGCCTGGACATGCTAGACAAAACTTAAGACAAAAAATTCTACAACACTATAGAACATTGTGTAAACTAATGAAGAAACACATGACCTTAGATAAAAAAACAATTTTACACACACCCACAAGACCAGCATAGATCCAGTCCAAAAACATTCTGGAAAACATTCAAAAAAATTTTACATGCTGGTAATCATTTTTCCCCTCAACCCCCCAGTGATAGTACCTCTTCTGACATTGCATCTCTTATTTCATCAATAATAGCACAGTTTCCATTACTAACAATTTTTCAGCATCACCTTCTACTGTCCTTTTACTACCTGCCTCTCCACATTTTACATACAACCACTACCCACTTCCTTCATTAAGTCCCTGCTGAGCAAACTCAAACCCTGCTCTCCCTGTGCTGATAATCTTCCTAATGAATATCTGAGAATGGGAGCTGACTCGGTAGCCTACCCAGTACCAATACTCATTAACAGATCCATTAAGGAAGCCTGTGTCCCCACCTTGTGGAAAAAGTTCTTCATCCTTCCTCTTCATAAAGGCAGCACCTCCACAGATATTTCTAAATATAGGCCTATTGATATTCTTTCTTCTCTATCCAAAATTCTAAGAAATGTATTCACAAACAATTTCTTCAATACCTACTCGACAATAATCTTCTTTTTCCTACCCAGCACAGATTTAGATCTGCACACAGTACTACCACTGCTCTATTATCCTTCACTGATGCAGTAAATAAAGCCCATGATACAGGTAACTTTGCCTTATTTCTATTTTTAGATCTCTTTAAACCTTATGACACTATCTCCTACCCTAAACTCTTCTCCCAAATATCTCTTCTTGTCTTAACAGAAACTACCTTACAATGGTTCACAAGTTATCTCTGTAACAGATATCAGTCAGTCAAATGGAACTCCAATTTCTCTCCTTATTTGCCTGTTAGCAGTGGGGGGCCTCAAGGCTCTATTCTGGGCCCACTTCTCTTCAACATTTTTCTAAATCAACTTCATACCTCCACTAAACAAGCAACCTTTATTCAGTATGCCGACAACTCAACTGTAATCTGGTCCTCTAACAATCTTTCCCATCTTCAAATTATAACTCAAGATGCATTCACTTCCATTGAGTCCTGGATCACCAACAACCATTTCCTACTAAATCAAAAAAAAAAAACCCTTCCAAACCCCCCCCCCTCCATACCTCTAACTTTACAATTACTTTTTTGAACAATGCTATAATTGATGTTTTTTCACACACTAAGCTGTTAGGTATAGCAATCGACAACAATCTTAAGTTTGACCTGCATATCAGTAACAACATAAAAATGACCAATCAAAAACTAGGTATGTTGTATAGGGTTTAAACATTCATCTCCAACTCTAGTAAAGTAACTATAGTTACATATCTCTTACCATCCCTTCTATATGCTTCCCCTATTCTAACTAATCTTCACTCTTCCCTTAAAGTAAAACACAGCCAATGCTATAATAAAATAGCTTACATTTGCTATTGGTCAGCCACTCAATTCTCACCATTGCTCTGCTCTCAAAACCCTAAATTGGTTCAAACTACCCCACCTGCTGATTTTTAATCAGTGTTAACACACAAAATACTGTACAGCTCCTTATTTTCACAAACAACCTCAACATTACTTCCACATTGTATTCCAGCTCATGACTTACATTCTTCTCACAAGCATCTACTATCGATTTATAAACATCAAAGATCAAGTGGTATTAGTCTGTACTCACATTGCATTGCCAAACCCAGGAATAGCATTCCAGAATCAGTCAGACAAATGCCTCTCTATTATTCATTCAAATCTCGACTAAAAGAACATCTGTCTAATGCCTGGATCTGCCCATGCTCCATGCCATCTTAGTGCTCATTACGTTTCTCATTATCTCAGGACTTACTACTGACCCAACCTACTACCCCTCTGGTCTTTCATCTCTGTATTACAATACTTATTATCTTATACCTAATTTCCAACTGTTTCTTTTAGACTCCACTTGTGTCTCAGAATTTTCCTCCTTAAGAAACCATGACTGTATCTAACTTTATTGTTTATTTTTTCATGATATCCACAAATTGTACTTCTTTGTTGTCATGATAGTCTTTGAAATCAATGTAACTTTGTAATCTTGTAATTGTTCTCTGGAGCTTTTCTCCCTGGGCCTCCACGGAAAATGGGTACATACCCAGTCAGACTTTCCCAGTAAACAAATGTCAAATAACAAATGTCACATAAAATAAATCAGATATGATGTTTTAAGCATTGACTGCATTTTGAAAATGTTTGCATCCAGCTTGTTTAATCTTCTTTTGGTAGCCAATCCTGTGACAATCCATTTGTGTCTTTTACCATTTTTAAGATGCCAGAAGGGAGAAATACCCCCAAGAAACAGTGACCGTCTAGTAGGAAGTTAGAAATTTTTTTGTACTCTCATTAAGCATGTGCCTGTTGACCAGCAGTTGCAGTGATATGTCTAGCTATCCACTATACTTGTGATTGAGCATTTCTGCACACCTGAGATGACTGGCAGGAGGGAGTTTACTCTTTGGCCTGGTGCATACCTGTTAGCACCTGTGCAGTAGATCACAGTGATACATTTTCAATCAGATGTTGTTTTTTGGCAATATTTAACTCACAATCTTCCCTGGAATGGATGAGATCACCTAAGCCATTCTCTCCCATTCCTGCATTTGTTCTACAGTGCATGGGCTGTTAATCAAACTGAGGTTATCAGGGGTATAGGTCGTGTTTTTATCCCACCATGCAGTACCACTGGTAACTGTATGCAGTTTTGCTAGGATTTAATATTTTATGATAAAATTTTCAGAATGAAAAATATATATCTTCAGATTGTAAACCATGACATTATTGAAAAAATGATTTTTATATCAAGACAGCTCTGCAGTCACTCTGTGAAATGACTTCTCCATAAGAACTGTTACATTGCTAGCAATAAAATTTTAAATATAAAAATAAATAACATTTTATTTTGTGACCTAGGGTCACAAAATATGCATGCTGCAGATCTGGGGTAAATTTATTGGAAACATAGGCAAAACTGATCACTGAAAAGTTCAGGAAGAATCATTTCATCAAATATAATTTGCTAAAACAAAACTCCATTTAATCCATCCCCCACACACACAGAAAAACAAAAACTGTTTTTTTAACTCCATACCACTGTCAAACCTGCACTAACCTGAAGTGGTTAGCCTGAATAACTATGTTGTTTAATGAATTTCATTTGAGGCACCAAACACACACAAAATTAAACATTTTTTTAAAAACTCCACCATCAGTCAAATTAACCTGAACTGGTGAGTCTGATGGCTTTCATTTGAAGCTTATTGTTAGCTTAGCTGATTGGCCCGTGTGCATACCTAGTTTAAAACTTGCTTTATTCTGCTTGTATGCAAGCCTTGTATTTGTGAGGTGCTGCACTTCATGCAGCAGTGGTCAGTGCTGCCCTGAACATATCCAATCACTAGAAGTTGTAGTTTTCCCTATAAGAATTACCGCTGAAATTTTCCATAGTACTGCACTACTCAAGGAGAATTAAGTAGGTATTAGTAAACATGTGGCAATTGTTACATTCCCTCAGGATGAGCTGAAGATATATATTTTCATTCTGAAAATTTTTGATAGGAAATATTAACTCCTAGCAAAACTGCAAACAAGTACCAGTGGTACTGCATGGTGGGATAACAACTCGGCTTATATCCCTGATAACCTGGGTTTGATTAGCAGTATTGAAACATTTAATTAGAATTAGATTATATTATTATAGCACTGAGTGTTAAATTGAATTAACATGTTACACAGACTACGATACTGTACAACTATATATTTGTATTTACTGAAAGGTTTATTGAAATAAGCCAATCAAGGACTACTGTCAAGATGTTTACATGTTTTTTGTAACACAGATTACTGTCAGATACACTGCACTTCGTCAGCTGACTCAAATTACAAAATGTCCACCAGACAGTTCCTTACAATCACTTTTATAGAGTTTCAAACTTTGTCCTTCATGAAGAGGAAACCTGTTCCTCAGCAGGCCGAAGTATTCTTTCATTGATAGGATAGTCTATAACTTTTTCTGCTGTGGTAGCCATTTCCCTTGAGCAGGTTTATTCACCTGAATATCTGTATACATTCAACTGTTTATGATATTACAACAAGTCGCTATTGTTAATGCCATTTGTTATAAAAACATTCACAAGTATAATATTTTTTGTTCCACACAAGCACATTCTGTTAAGTTAATCATACTTGTTTACTGCATATTTCTTTTCTGTACTTGCAGATGCTGTGTTGCATGCTAGCTCTAAAAATATCACACTGTTACTAGGAAAAAAAGCAGTTTTACCAAACCTCTGTTACTGTGAAAGAAAAACAGTTCTACCAAGTTATATATATTTTTCTATCAAACACTTGTTATTACTATAAGGGAAACCAGTTTTATTTTATATAATTCAATCACTGAGAACTATTGCTGCTCAAAGAGCAATCCGTTTGTGGGCCAGGCAGCATCGCTGCAGAGGTCAGCTGTAGATCACACTACATAAGCATCCATCCTTGTTCCTTTTGCAAACACCCCATTCTATTCCCTTGTAAAGTCTATATTAAAGATCTGTAACATTGGATAGGCAATCTCCTGCTGTCTCTGCATCCCGTTTGGTGAACATCGGCATCTGAGGGAATGTAGCAATTGCCTCATGTTTACTGACAACCACTTAATTTTGAAAAAGATGAATACAGTATGTGAGATATGTTACTGAAGTTAAGACTCTCACATAAAGGTACAAAAAATGCCAAACAGGTTATCAGTAACACAACCCACCCACCCCACCCACCCACACACACACACACACACAACATTCACCACACTTATTAAGGACCAGACATATAGACCCACATATGTGGAGGTGCTCACATGTAACTTACCCAAACCTAAAAGGCCTCTCAGATGCAGTCCTCATAAACTCTGCATGCACACAAATAAGACAACTCGCACTGCAACAAATAAAACTACACCTCATAGTGTCTCAACTACCAAACCCATAAAGTGTAGCACCACACAACCCAATATTTTTGTCATAGGAGACTCCATTGTGAGACAAACTGATGCCCCTCTCACCAGGCTGAATAAGAAGTTTACAGTTAGTTACCTGTCAGGGGCCAGGATTCACCAGATCACACAAGCATTCAGGTCACTAAACCCCAAGTACCAGTATGACTCAGTCATGTTCCATGTGGGTGTAAATAACCTGAGATGTACCTCCTTGGAATATATGAAAAGAGACACGATTGACTGTGGCAGGCTCTCATGATCCTAGCATTTCACAGCATCCAGATCCAAGGAAGTTATAGCTCTACTGTACTTGGCCCTCATCAGACTAATAATTAAGTAAATGCACCTTTTGGCAGGTATTTGATTAGGCACTTGCAACAAATAGAGTGGCCCTCAGAGGTTCTTTATAAAAAAAATACAGGGCATAAACAACATGTTCTATGCAGATCAGCTAAAATCCCTATTCCTTTACTCTGTCTCCTACCAACAAATAAAGGTTGATCTTTGCCTAATCTGCAAGGCATTCTGAAATCCAGCTCTGTTGAAACTGTTAGCTTAGTAATCTCCCGTGAACCCATACACCTATAAATAAGCATTGCTTTTCTTGCCATCATATATGCATATCTTCCGCAGCAGCATAAGTATTAACAAATTCCTGACTTTCACACCTTTGTTTCAAAACATTTAATATAATTGCAAGTATCTCCTTCCTCTCTCTTTTGATGTTATGTCCCAGATTCAGTATAGATATGCAAATTGCCCCACCTTTGTCTCCTCTTCCTCTCTTTTTGTGTCAACACCCAGTGGCAGAGGAAGTGTTAGGAAATTCATTTCTATCTCCCTCCTATAAGTAATTGTAAAATAGTTCCCATGCCTATAACAGACCCTTTTCCCAAATCCCCCTAAGATGTATTGTCATGGGATTGCATATGTCCAGGGTAGAGCCCCAACCATCTCCTCAACCAAATATAAGTTTACAATTTTCATATCCAAGTTAAATCTATCTAAGGTAGATCCTTTCTGGCAGTGCTGTCTAGTATTTTGGAATTTGTTTAAGTTTTTGATGTATCCTGTATTATATTACAATTCACCTTATGAGTGGATTTGTTCTGGAAGGTGGTTAAAATGGAATTTTCTGATATATGTTGGAATAGATTTTTTTAACTTGGGATGATGATGGGTTGATGAATACAGTTAAAAGGAAAGGAGAAGTTGTTATTTTAGCATGATTTAAACTTTAGGTTGCTGCATGGCACTAAACACATGTTAATGAACAGGAACATAAGGCATTACCAAAATATTTCAGGTCATCGAGTGCAGCATTATCTTTTCAGTGAGCAAGATAAAGGGAGTGATGTTACTTACCTCTAACCTTTGTCCCCTGATAGTGAAGGATACAATAATTAGTGATCATAGTTGCTATATGTGGTTAAAAGGGTCTATTAGACAATGCAACTTATAGTTAGTAGTGTTTATTTACCTACTGACATACCTCAGAGAGATAATTGTAATGATGAGAGAAAATATGGCATTCCTAAAAGGTTTGATTCTGTTCCTAAGAGACTGGAACACTGTATTAATAGTTGACATTAGATGTGACCCTAGGAATGTCCAGATAGGTTGAACTGATGTTAAAGTGATGTTTTCTGAGTACATTTTTTTGTTCAAGTACATATAAATCCAAGTTTGAATAGATAAACATTATATTATACCAGAATATCCTTTATTTGATTAGATTACTGAAGAAAAACCTAACTATGATTTCAGATTATGCTTAGAATGGAATATGTGTAATTTTGTATCATCAGAAAAAAAGTGTGGTTCTGGCTTAATATTTAAACCAGGATTCTTTTCTGAAATGGTGTTATCATCTGTTAGAAAGTAAACTGTCTGGATAGGAGCAAGAATAGCAATCTTTAATGCTTTAATACTAGACTGGGATCATTGTAAACAAGAAGGAGAGAAGGATGTGAAAATGTTATTGCTGATTTACGGCATAGGGCACAACATGTTGTAAGGCAAATAAATATTAGCTGGAATATTTGCAGAATAGGCTTTAAATGGGACAATTATATCACAAAAAGAAGTAAGAGGGGTAAAATATTTTATTTATTTTTATTTATTTATTTATTTCATTTTATTTTACATTTGTTTACTGGGATAGTCCGACTGGGTTGATAGCCCGTTTTCAGCGGAGGCCCAGGGAGAAAAGCTCCACAAAAAATACAAACAGAAAAGTACAGATGAGAAATACATTGAAAGACAGATATGACAGTACAAAAGAACACATTTGTTACATAAATTAAAACTATTACAATCTAAAGAGTAGGCTGGAGATGTTTAAAATTGTGCAAAGTTATTTACATGTAGTAACTGTTACAATTTAGTAGAGTCGAAAATTATATAATAATATTACAGATTGAGTTATCAACTGATACATACATTCAGGTAAAAACTACTGCCAATATGACTGCATGTATGAGCAGGTAAGAGGTGAGTGTCATATAGGGAAAAAGAGTGATTTCTGGGTATTCAGTGTGGGTGTACTCTAGCCAGGGGTAGTGCAAGAGCACTTCCAGTTGTTGGTTAGGTGGGTTCTAAGAAGTTGTTTGAACATAGTGGAGTTGGTAGTGTTAAACATGTTTTGAGGGATAGTGTTCCAGACTTTGGAGATGCAATTACAATAAAGGGCATCTCCAAAACTGTTATAAGATTTAGAGACTGAAAGAAGGGATTTATCTGTGGATTTTAGTGTTCTAAGGTTAGAGTATGGCTGGATGAGGTTTTGAAATGCAGGACAGTTTCCTAGATTGGTAATGATATTGTGGGCAGTGCATATTTGATGGAAATGCAGGAAACTGGGTAGTTCTTTCCAGTTGAGCTGGTGAAGTGCTGCACAGTGGTGGGACCTGTGTTGGGAATTTGTGGCAAATTTGGCTATTTTGTTGTAGTATGTCTCCATCTTAGCTAGGTCAGATTTTCTCAGGTTAGTAAAGATTAGTGAGGCATATAACAGAGTGGAGAGAAGATGGGTTCTAGCAATAGCTTGCCTGGTGGGATGGGTAAGGAATTGTTTGGACCTGACAAGCTTAATATGGGTTTTCTTGACAACTTCGGATATATGCTTGTCAAATTTAAGGTGGCTATCAAGAGTGATGCCTAGAAGTTTTGTATGGAATATGGGTTCAATTTTGGTGTTATCAGCTAAGAATATACTGAAATGAGCTGTTGGTTTTTGTTAGAGAAAAGAATAAGATTAGTTTTCTTGGGATTCAATACAAGTTGTTGGCTAGAGAGGTAAGATTCTGTATCTGTGAAGGATTTGGGTTTTTTTCTTGTAGCTGGGACAGTGAGGGAGCAGCACAAATTAGAGTTGAATCATCTGCATATTGAATAGTAGTTGCCAGGTTGGTGGTCGTATGCAGATTGTTGCTAAAGACTGTAAAGAGCAGTGGGCCTACGATTGAACCTTGAGGGACAACTGCTAGTATTGGGAGGTGGGAGGATAGGTCATTATTTCATTTGACTGCTTGGTGGGATTCTGTGAGATAGCTTTTGAAACCAAGTTAGAGTGGAGTTGGATAGACTGAGTGAGGCAAGTTCATTTAACAGTTTTTGGTGTGACGCAGTGTTGAATGCTTTGGACATGTCCAAAAAGATAGATGCCACTTGTTGGCCATTATTTTTTAGGTGATTAATAGTGTCTGTGAAGCTAAGGAGGGCAGTGACCATACTATGATTGGGCCGGAAACTGTGCTGAGAGCTAGTTAGAGTTTGTGATCAGTTAGGTAGCCCATAAGTTGGGTGTGGATGCATTTTTCTAGGACTTTTGACAAAGAAGATAGAATATATATTAGTCTATAGTTTGTGAATTCAGTTGATACACCACCCTTGTGTAGAGGGATGATGTATGAGGTTTTCCAATGTTTGGAAACATACTGTTCTTTGATTGATCTGTTAATTAATATAGAAATATGATGGGCTATGGAATTAGTAGCTAGCTTGAGGTATTAGGGTGGTAACTGGTCAATAGCAAGGGTTGTGGGTTTTAATTTGTGTAGTAGTTTTCTTATAGTGGATGTTTGGATGGGTGCTAGGGAAAAAGTAGTAGTGTTGTTAGGGGGTGGGGATAAGATGGTTGGAGGAGTGGGGGTGGCATGACATAGGAGGGATAGGATGGAGTTAGTAAAGAAAGAGTTATACTGGGTGGCCAAAGTATCTGTGGCATTGGAGGTGGTGGGGGGGTGGGTTTGAGGACTGTCCTGGTTGCAGAAGTTTTTTTATACTACTCCAGAATTTTTGAAGATTGCTATGGTGGATGTTTTGAACTGAGTATAGTAGGCTCTTTTATCATTTTTGATTTGGGTTCTGGCTTTGTTTCTTAGGTGAGTTTTGGTCTCAAGAGAGTTTTGGGTTTTATTGATGTGATATAAGGTCCAGGACTTCTCTATCTTTAAATAGTTGTTTGGTTTCCTTTGATAGCCATGGGTTGTAGTTAGCCTTGACCCGAATTTTTCTACTTGGAGCTAGAGTATTTAAAATTTCAAGGAACGTAGTACTG